>NW_006782534.1:1287167-1298589 GCF_000442215.2 Lipotes vexillifer | reverse complement strand
TTCCTGCTTGGATTCCATCCTACTACTTAACATAGCAGACTGAGAATTACTGTAAGATTGGCAATGAAAGAGCACCAGGTGTTTTAAAATGTAAACTTTGCTCCCTGGGGAAATAAGTTGCTAGGTAATGAAACGGAGCAGGACCCCATGGTCCTTCACACCCCGCACCATGTCCTCTGCCTGCCTTTTGTCTGTGCAAAAACTTTAGCCAAAGAATAAGTTTAATCAGAGAAGTGAGAAAATGCAGAAACAAAGGAAAACAGTCAAAGGAGTCCAAATAATAATAGTTTTGTCATTAAGCATAGTCAAGGACCTTTGGTTCCTCCCCAAGGGCTATAGATAATATTCTGAGCCTCATCCTGGGAGCTGGCTTGTAGATACTGAAACCGCCACCAGGTGGAAGAAGTTAACCACAGGATGACCAGACTGTAGCCATGACATAAGCTGCCACAATTCTGAGAACTGGCCTCAAGGAAATGGGAACAAATTGACCCTGGAACTGAAGATTAATTGTACTTAAAACAATCAAGATAACTTTGGTCAGACCACCACATGACCAATTTCAAGATGACTGTCAGAGCTGACTGTGCTATTTCTACACGTAGCTCGCTCCCTCTGTCCATAAGAGCTCTTGCCCACTGATTGTCAGTTGTTGGGTCAAGTTGGCCTTTAGACAGTCTGCTCTCCCCCCCCCCCTTGTTGCTGGCATCCGAAATAAAGCAAACTTTCCTTTCCACCAACGTTGCCTCTTTTTTGGCTTTTGAGTGGCGAGCAGCCAGACCCCACTTTCATTAACAGTAAGAGGAATGAAATAAAAATCTTTGACCATATGACATGAATCTTTTGAAAGAGACCAGGTGAGAGTACCTCAAATGACTGCCATGTGCTTGATTGATTCAAATCTACTATAGTACAATTAGCTAAATAATAAAACTACATGACTTAGTTTTGGCTCCTTGTTTTAAATAACTTCAATCAGTCTAAGCTCTTTCTTATAAATTCTTTTCTTTCTTTAAGCCTGTACTAAATTAGATTATCAAGTTAAAATATGACTACTTCAAAAATTCAGAGTGAATGGAAATGGGAAGGAGTTTAATAAAACTTGAATACATTTTTTATAATTTTTAAACATACAGAATTTTTTGTTTTATTATTTATTTTTAAAATTTTTGTACAATTTTTAAAGGTTACTCTTCATTTACAGTTATTACAAAATATTGGCTATATTCCCAATGTTATACAATACATCCTTGAGCCTATCTTATACCCAGTAGTTTGTACCTCTCTTTCCCCCAGCCCTGTATTGCTCCTCCACTGCCACTGATAACCATTAGTTTGTCCTCTATATCTGTGAGTCTGCTTCTTTTTTGTTATATTCACCAGTTTGCTGTATCATATAGAAATATTTTGAATGAAAACTTTCAAATAGTTAGTTCACAAAATCTAAATATTAAAGTTACGGATGGAACCTAGCTTGGACTTGACTAAAGTAACAAAACATTATAACATCTGTGACACTATTGTTACCGAACGAAACTTGGGTCCACTTGCCCTGGTGCAGTAAAGCCAATCCACTGACACCAGGTTTTGGTGAAAGAAAGTGCAAAGTTTATTGTAGGCACCAGACAAGGAATGCCAGCAACTGATGTTCAAAAAACCCGGACTCCTTGTCTGGTTAGTTTAGTTGACAATGATCAGTTTAGTTAAATAAGAGGTATGAATATTGGCTCCAAAGCAAGATCTTTGAGATATCCCTAGATGTAAGGGGCTTGTAAGATTTCCTGGATCAGCATGCTATTTCTTTGCTTTAGATTTTCTTTTCTTTTTCTAAATTCATTATTACTACTTATTCATTTTTGCATAATCCTCTAATCACTAGATTAAGGTATTGTTCATCACCAAACTTGATCAAAGTGAGTCTAACAAGATTCTTCACTTGAGTTCATATGCATACTGCTTAAACCAACACCCAAATTGACCAAACCTGTAAGGACATGACCTTCCAGCATCTTGCTATTAAATTTCTGTAAATATTGAGAGGTTCCTTTAGCAAGGACTCTGCTTACAAAAGCCTGCAGTGCAAATCCTCTCTCTAAATCCATTAGAGGCTGGAATTTGTAAAACTACAAAATTCCCTGGAACCGATATTGTTTTCTTTTTCTTTGTGGAGAAATTGGAGTCGTAGTTAGTCAGTAAAGCTTTCTAACCCGGGCCTCCCTCTAGAGGGAGACATAGTCCAGCTTTTATACCAATTGCCGCCCTCTCATCTTTACTGCCTCTTTCTTTTTCTGCGAGACCGCAGTTTCCTCTCAGAAGCAGCTGCGGCTAACAGAGGTGGCTGTTGGGAGAGAGAGGGAGGCAACGCCGCCTGGTCCCGCCCTCGCATTTTCCTGCTTAACTCAACCTGGAGTGTCGGCACCTATTTCCTCGCTGCGTTCTCCTTGTACTATACAGGGAAGTCAGTCACTCCGGACTCTCTGGACGTCCAGGCTGGGTGGAATAAGGGGTCTGGGTGGAACAGGGGGCTCTGCCCTCTACGGTGACTTTCTAAAAGGTACCACTAGTGTTTTTTGACAGTGCAGCGCCCTAGGGTGGGCGGCGGAGAGGAGGCTTCGGTTACTAAACCTTAATTCTTTTTATTCTCGTGATCTGCTTTGTTTCCCCGGCCTCCTCACCTGCCCCATCTCCCTCCCCTCCTTTAGCGAACTGACACAGGCAGCCCCTGCTCGCTTGTGTTCGATGTTGGAACACGCACCTTCTCGGCGGTGACTGTGCCCAGCGTACTGGGGACAGGGGGACAGCGGCGGTTTCCCTTCCTCCCAGCCGACAATGCCCAGAGGGGCAGCGGTTGGACTGCGTGGGGCTCGGCCCGCAGCACTTCGAGGCGGGATTGAGGGTCTGCAGCTGGCTAGGAGTTGCTGTTAATTGGACTTGGCGCCAAGTCTCCGAGAGGGCATCAGCTGGGACCTATCTGCTAAAAGCGGGAACAGGGGCGCCTGACGGAGGAACTCCAGCGTCTCGCGGGCGGAAGACTGCCGAGCTCAGAGCCTCTCCTTCCTGCCCTGAACCTCCCCAGCAACTCTCGCACAACGGAGACCCGGGACCTACGAGAGCCAGGAAGCTGGAGAAGTACGTGGCGGAGGCTGCTTTTCTGAAGGTGAACTGTTCCGTCCCATTGCCTTTCCCCAGAGAGCAAAAAGGGAGGGCGGGGGAAAAGGAACCGAGTATGCGTGAGTGTGTGTATGTGTGAGAGGCAGAGACGACGTGTGGCAGGAGGAAAAGTCTTTACTCGGCGTTCAAAGCAAACAAATCAGAGATGGAGTAAGAGCGGTAACTGCTGCAAGACCGCCTTGATTCTCGCATTGTGAGGAGCTGAGCGCACCGCGCGCATCCGGCGAGGACCGCAAGCGACCGCGGGCGGTGGCGAGGGCTGCGGGACTTCGGCGTTTCCCCAGTAAACAAATCTTTTGATTACTTTGACTTGTGAAAAACGAGAGGAGGAAAGAAACGAGGCTCCCGCACGCCGCCTTCCACCCACTTTAAGGGGATTCCAGTTTCGATGTCAGGAGATTCCTGAACCCTCTTTGCTCTCGGAGGAGGAAACGCGCGCGCGCGCACACACGCACGCTCGGGGCCACACTCACACGCCCTCCACGAGCACACACCACCAGACTTCGGTTCCCTATGCCCCAGAACGGTGACGGCGGATTGGCATCTTGGAAGCGATGCAAGAGCGATAAGGCTGGCGCGGGCCCGCGGAAGCTGCAGGAGCATCGCTAGGTGTTGCCGCCACCAGGAAGCCGGGCTGCAGGTAGGTGCCAGCCGCGCCTCCCGTCGGCGCTGGGGACTCGGGCGGCAGCTGGAGGACCCGGGGTCCGGAAGCCCTCCCCTCTCCGGGAGTCGGGGGCTGTAGGGAGCTCGCCCGGGGAAGGCGAGAGGTGATAGCAGATGCTGGTTGGGCGTCCAGGGTAGGGGCGGGGGTAGAGGAACGCCGAGAGGGGATCTGAGCAAGTGAAAGGCGGTTCCGAGAGCCTTGCCCTCCCTCTCTCCTGTGCCCCATTTCTCTTAACACAACGAGCGACCCGGCCGAGGTTGAAGTGGGTTTTAATTCGACCCCTCAAGCAAACCAATCTCGGTTCGTAACCATTTTGGACTCCTAAAAAGAAGTTGGGGGTTGCGTTCAAGGGAGGATCAATGGGATGTCAGGTCGTCTTTCTGAAATCTCCACTTTCTGTCCACTTCTGATTAGTTAATTCTCGGGCCTGTCTGTAGAGGGTGGGTGTTTCAATGAGGCTATTGATTTCTCCGCCTCTAACCATTTTCATAAAGAATCTTCTTGATAAATTCTGGAGCCTCATCTGTGTAAAGGTTTATTTAGATTTGGTACCGGACGCTTTACTACTGAGTGAGATAAAGCTTCAGTAAAGGATACTACAGGAGAGCTTTAGGACAAGGATCATTTTAGGAACAGCGTTCAGAAAAAAACCAGCTTCGAGAAACTAACGGTTTTTCATTTATTTCCGCATAGATGCCTCTAGAATCTTGCTAATAGTACACGGTTTTTCTGCCCCACTGCTTTCCTGTCCCTTCCCCCTTCTATTCCAAAAGGCCAGGTTCCACCAAGAGGTGTTTTCTTTAAGCCACTGATCTTCACTTGTCAGTGGGGAACGTGTTATTTCCAGAAACTGCCTTTGTAAAGGAAAGTTTGAGATCCATTGCCCTATTTCTCCTAGAACTGCAGGCTGAGCTATCTAGTCCCCACTTGAAAAGGAGGAACTGTAGGTGCTTGCAGAGCCCCGTGGTAGACGTGATGCTTTCTAGTCAGTATTCCACCTCCTGAGCAAGTGTTAAACGATTGCCTGAAGTGTGTGGAATCACAGGTGTAGTCACTACAGTGGATAGCTAGCCTGTTTTCACCTGGTGCTGGGTGAGTTTGGCTTGTGGCAATAAGACAGAAAAGAAAATATCTTCTTTTTGTGAGTGTTAAATACCCTCTTGAATTTTGCAAACATCATTCTTGAAAAAAACAAAACCAAACAAACCTGTATGCAACCTTTGCTCTGAAAAGTACCCCCAAAGCAGTCAGTGTATAAGGGTCTTTTACTCATGACAGGATGAATTTTAATGACTATTGACTGCATGATAATTATCTGGCTCCTGTCTTCCCCAACTAGATTGTTTGAGACATCAACATTCAGACTATTATCAATTAACACTTTAAAACTGCTCTGTTAGGCAATGTAAGTTAAGACAAATGAGTAATTAATTGAAGATTTCTGGGTAAAGTCCTAAATGGCAATAACTAGCAAAGGATTCTGAAAACACTTCTAAAGGCTTTAAAAACCAGGGCATTAAGATTATTTGTATTTATTCCAGCCTTCCCATGTTTGCACATGTACTCTCAGACTGGTGAATCTTTTACAGTTTCAAATTTGGCACCTAAGATCCTTAAAAATGATCAGACACATTTAATCTTCCCTTTTCCTACTTTGTTCTGGATCTCTTCCCGGGTCAGTTAGTTGTTTGCATACTGACCTTTTTAGAGTCCTAATTTTTAAAACCATCTGTAGCCATTGAAAGGCCATTACGAACCACACTGGAGCTTATTTTATTTGCATTTTCTTAATTTTCAATGAAAATAATTAGATTGCATTATTTATAGACATAATACTATGAAAGCAGTGTCACACTGCCAACTGCTTAGACACAGTACTTTTAAGAGGCAGAACACAGTTTTAGTGTGTTGCTTTATTCAAATCAGGCATTTTTTGAGACTGAAATCTTGATTCTTGCCTTTAATACAGTTTTGTAATTTAGGATGCTTGAATTTACATATTTATACATAGTGCTATGATATATGTCTCTTATGGAAGAACCAAAAAACCTCGACGTGAAAGCAAACACCTGTAATGCTACAAGTTGTGCTAAAAAGGAACCTAAGCTTTCTGAGTATGTGTGATTTTGAATCTGAAAAGTATTAGCTATTTTAAGTGACAAACTGGAGAGTGAAGATTCGCTGAGATCCAACGGATCTATGTCAAAAAAGGTACATATTGCTTGGAGACTGCATTACAGTATTTACTAACCACCGAGTTATAAAAATATGATGACAACAGCTGTAAAAAGATCTGTTTTTAGACATGGCCACTTTTCCTTTTTAAAAATTTATGAAGTGATGAAATTCAGGGGGTGATAGAAGATTTTATGGAAGTTATTTTTTATAATATCAGAAAGGTTTAGTCGTCCTGGATTCTGTATCTTTAGTATTTTAATGATGATCCTTTACAATGTGTTTTTGAATATGTAAATGTTGAAAGTGCATTTTAAGTTTGATTTATCACTAATTGCAGGTTATGGATTATCCTATACAGGTAGGGTAAGATGTGCCTCTCCAGCATTTTCCAGACTTTTTTTTTTTTGTTGTTGTTTTTGTTTATCATGGGCCCTAATAAAAGGTACTGTCAGATTCTGCCTAAGTTCAGCTGTGGCAGCAAACTAATGGGCATTTGCCTCTTTAATGCATGTCCCAAACTAGGAATGTTCCAAAGTGTCATCAGTTATTTCTAATATATTTGAGAAGATGAAACAACCAGAAACAGTTCAGTGCCCCTGCTTTTACTTCTCCAGTATTTTATTAGGAATGCCTCATTAAATCGCATTATTCTGCAGCTGTTTTGTTCATTGAAGAGTCAAGTAAAAATAAGGAACTTTACTGTGCAATGCAGTTTTGTTTTCTAGGTGAAAAACCATAAGTTGAAGTAAAATAAGCATCTAACATAGCCCTCTTTGATCTATAACTGACATTTACAAATGCAGTTCATCAACTTGTTATTAGTAGGGTTCCATCAAAACAAAGAAGAAACGCATTAACACAGATTGCTGCTAGATATGAAGGCCAAGCCAGCTGAATCAACCTCATGTCTGGTCCACATACCTGTACAGCATTTCACATCCTATATCTTGCTTATGAACCATTGATTTTAATGCCATGTAATATGGTGACTTTGCTATTTTGCTGGAAAATTCTTTGGTTTAGTTTGAATTACTTAGAGCACATGGAACTGTATCACTGGAAGAGGAGGAATAGTCTCACAATGAGTTACTGTAAGTCTTTTTTAGAGAACAGTTTTACTTTGGGTTTGGAGTGCAGTCTGAAACAGGGGAGGTGGAAAGGTGGGCCTAGCAAACAGAGACCTAGAAATTAGTTTTGGTTTTTAGCTGTCATTGACCACTGATTTACTGGGTAATTTTTAGAAAATCTGATTCTGTTTATTTGGCACAGTGATTCAGTGCCCTGTCAGTGAAATATAGCTAACAATTCTTATCTTCTGCCTTTTCTTAACAGAAATTTTAAGAGGAATGGTTAGACTTCATTGGAATGTGAAGAAAAGTGGTATCTAAATACTTTTCTCTGCAATATGAATCTAATCTCTACTTCTATACATATATATGCACATGCATACATACATATGCTTTTAATGGGATCCATGTAAAATACTGGTTTAGTATTGAAGGGAGAGGGAATGACTTTTAAAAAAATGTCTACATTTTTAAGGTACCTAGTTTTTCACTATTTTTCATGATTTGACCTACAGTGCAACTGGGTAACCATGGTTTAACAAGGTCATTTATAATTGAGTTTTACTCTTTGAGCCACAGTTGCAGGCAGTATTTTTTCTCTTCAGTTTTTCTTTCAGAGATATTTTTATTCATTAGGCTACAAATGCAAAAAAAAAAAAAATCAATTTTGTCTTCTATGTAGGGGTGCTTTGGGATGTGTTTATTGAGACTATGACTAGAAATCTCAACACATTTTAAACTGAATATATCTGTATTCTGTCTTTATTAAATATGTGCCTCCACAGTCAAAACAGAAACCGTGTGTTACATTAGAGCATACTATTCTGGTTTCAAATGGTATCTACAAAATTTCCAGAAACATATTGATATTATACTCCAAATTTGTTAAATTTCCTAAATGCACCCACTTCCAATGTGTATACCACGTCTTTGTTGGATTTCATCCTGTGCTGTAACTAGGCCACCTAGTCACTGGAATTAGTGAAAATCTAGCATATTTAGGCAATTGATTATTATTACCATTGAAAAATATAAGACTTTCAGGTAACTTGGGATTCAGGTGAGACATGAGTCTATAAGCTATAAGGAGAGTATTCCATTTTATTCACAATTATCCCTGTAGGGTATGAAATATAGATAGGGAATCATAGTTTATATGTTTATATTAGATAAAGTCCTTTTAATCACTTCCTTCAGTCTCCTAAATTACTCCATAGTACCTGTAATTATTTTATGATTTCCCCTGAATGGCCAGTTAGCAAAGGTACATCTCCCTTTCCCCTAGCAATAGCACAAACATACTTATCAATTAAATTTATATTTATAATGCTCCTTTTACACAGTAAATTTTGGAAACTCTTTACAGAGAGATTGGATAATGTGATAATGTTGCCTTCTTAGCAATTATGGTGGCTAAATTTAGTACTTTGACAAAATGGGGACAATCTGCCAAACAAGTCTTCTTTGCTCTTTTATCTTTGTGCTACGTAAAGCTAACTCTTCACATAAAGCCCGGAGAGTGCAAAGGTTTGTTTTACTAAATATTTTTATGAGTTTTTTTTTTTTTTGCTGCTATGAACTAGTCACTGTATAATTGCATGCATGTGCATGCAAAGATTCTAAACCTTCCTGTTTGCAGTGTTAATTGCCTGTGGCCTCCTGTCACTGCATATGGAGCTTTTTGTTGAGTTTAATAATACAGAACAGATTATGGAGCTGGCAGATTATGCCCCTCTTTATAAGTGAATTCATATAGGTATCCACAGTAGGCACTATGGCAGAAGATTTTTGGAAAAGTGTATATGTGGTTTGGAATTAAAGTTTTCAAGCAGAATGGCCTGGGCTATGAAGATACAAATGGATTATTTTTGGTGCAAAAAAACTGACCACTGAAAATTATTATTTATATGTAAAAACTGTGCCATGGTTTTATTTGGTTCTGGCTGAGTTTTTCTCCCTTTTTTTTAACATCCTTCTTGGAGATTCCAGTGAGAATTGTACTTAAATATTGGAGGAAGTAGATATTCTTTCTCTCTCCTGCTCTATTATGAAAAAGACCATCTATATAAGAAACGCAAGGTGTGTTATTTGTCCTAGTCTGCATTTTTCTGGTTTCATATTTTTTGTCTTGATGGATTGGAGTAAGCAAAGGCAGGCAACTAAAAATGGGTTATGTGGTCATAGGAATCTTAATAACAAAACCTCAACCTATTAATAGAACATTGAGACTTTGTTAGAATGGGTTCTTCAAGAGAGCAGGCCTCTTACAGCCCTAAAACTTGGGTCTACTCAAATAATAGAGCTTTATGGACTGATGTAGCAAATTTGTGATTGTTCAGATCAGAAGAATTCAGAAGTGGTCAATTCATATCATTTGAGGAAAACAACATATGTACTTATATTTTTAATTTATATTAGTTTATGACAGTTCCAAATTCATTTAAGGTGGAAAAACCTAGTTATTGTTACCATTTCTCAGTTTAGTTTTCCTTGTTGTAGGTGTATGATGGATGGCATACTCAAATTTGTTGGTGCTGAAGAGTTTAGTAAATTCCTCCTTAGAATGGCCATCAGACATATCAGTAGCAGTGACGTGGTCCTGCTTTTGTTTATATTTTCTTCAGAAAGTTGAGTTGAATTGAGCGAAACAGCTCTAACTTTAGCTCTCTTTTATGGTATAAAAGGAGAAAGGAGATAGATGATCCACCTTTAAGTCAGGCAATCCAAAGCCCAAGGGGAGAGTGAAAGGGCATTGAAATCTCATACTCCAGAAAACAGAGGCCCCATTTTGGGCAGCTTTAAGTTCGAGGAAAATTCTAACCTAATTTTTTTTTTTTTCAGACTTAGTTCTTGAAATGTTGTATCACAGTAGTTTCCTGCTAAGATACATATTTAGCATTATTGCAAACTCTTTAGATTGATTGTTGTGTGTTTATAAATACACCAGAACTGGATCAAAATTTAGACTTTGCTGTTTGAAGATATATTTGCTCATCGCATCATTTGTTGAGTGGTTAAAATTCATTGGCTTGCATTTTGGTTAGCAGATAAATTTTGAAAATCACTATTATAAAACCAATGTGGTGCAGTGGTGAGAGCTCTGTAGATGCTTTTCTAACTCTACCAATAAATAACCATGTAACCACAAGAAAATCAATTTATTTCTCTGTGCCTCAGTTTCTCAGCAATATATTTTCTTCCGTCAAATTTTCAAGATAATTAAAAATGTAATTTTTTCCTGTATTCTGACCTACTAAACATCGTGGTATGGGAAGTGTAACAGTATTCCAGGACATACCTTTATTCAGAAAGTCAAGGGACATCTAGCACAAAAAGTTCCTGGAGCACCAGTAAAAGTTCCATAAATGCTTTTCAGTAAGCAATTTGTAAAAGTTAAGCTTTATATGATTGGGATGATGATGATGATGTTAATGATGATTATGGTGATGACTAAAGACTATAGATGTAGGGATATAAAATTGAATCAGACTAACTCTTATTCTGTTTATCCATTTTGCCTAGTTTGCATGATGTTGTTTTGTTGCAAAACAAGTTGTGATAGGCCATGAGTCTTAGGCTTGTTGAGGTTACATGTCTCTTCTCTACTGCTGGTTTTCATAGTCACTGAGATAAAATGGTTTGGTTGATTAACCCAAACAGAACTAGTTAGCAAATGAATAATCTTCATATACCTGTTGATAATTAAACACATTCATTCAAAATCTGCATATGAACTTTAGAGAATTTATAATCCTTGGGAAAGTTCATTCATTTATTCAATAAGTATTTATTGAACACTCTCTAGGTGCTTGGGGTATTTCAGTAAGCAAAAAAGACAAAGATAAAGAATTCACTGTTTTAGTATAATACTTGAGGTTTTGAAATGAATCTGGAGGAATGGTTCAACAGTGTATTTGTGTTATATCTGCTCTTACTATTAATTCTTGTTTATAACTGTGAAGTACAGGTTCTGAAAAAAATTAAAATAGTTAAAATGTCTGAGTTGGAATGAGTTGTGAAGAAAAATATCACAGTGTGAATTTAAGGTGAGGTAATAATGTAGTTCAGTGGATTGATTCCAGCTCACAAGATCGATGATCAAACTAAGGGTGACACAAACAATGGCTCCTTTTCCTGAGTTATGTACCTGAAAGAGAGAAATTCAGATAGGCTGAATGACTTGAGATCAGTGACATGATGCTTCCTAGAGCTTCTTTTTTTTTTTTTAATTTAATTTAATTTAATTTTTTTATTTTTTTATTTTTTTAACATCTTTATTGGGGTATAATTGCTTTACAATGGTGTGTTAGTTTCTGCTTTATAACAGAGTGAGTCAGTTATA
>NW_006782534.1:1279508-1280710 GCF_000442215.2 Lipotes vexillifer | reverse complement strand
GGGGACTAGTGCCTGTGTTGTGGTGTATGAATGAGCCTAGATCTTGTCTCTCTAGTGGGCAGGTCCACGTCTGGTGGTGTGTTTTGGGGTGTCTGTGGACTTATTATGATTTTAGGCAGCCTCTCTGCTAGTGGGTGGGGTTGTGTTCCTGTTTTGCTATATGGTTGGCATAGGTTGTCCAGCACTGTAGCTTGCTGGTCGTTGAGCGAAGCTGGGTGCTGGTGTTGAGATGGAGATCTCTGGGAGATTTTCGCCGTTTGATATTATGTGGGGCTGGGAGGTCTCTTCTTGACGAGTGTTCTGAAGTTGGCTCTCCCACCTCAGAGGCAGAGTCCTGACTCCTGGCTGGAGCAGCAAGAGCCTTTCATCCACTCGGCTCAGAATAAAAGGGAGAGAAAGTAGAGAGAATTAGTATAAGTAGGAGGAAATAGGAAAGAAAGAAAGAAAGAAAGAAAGAGAGGAGGGAAGGAAGGAAGGAGGGAAGGAAGAAAGAAAGAAAGAAGAAAAGAAAGGAAGAAGGCAAGAAGGAAAGAAAGGAGGGAGGGAGGGAGGAGGGAAGGAAGGAAGGAATGAGGGAAGGAAGGAAAAAATACAGAAAGAAAGAAGATACAGTAAAATAAAATAAAGTATAATAAAGTTATTGAATTAAAAAAATACTTATTTAGAGAAAAAAAAAAGGGACGGATAGAACCTTAGGACAAATGGTGGAAGCAAAGTTATAGAGACAAAATCTTACATAGAAGCATACACATATACCCTCACAAAAAGAGGTAAAGTGGAAAAAATCATAAAACTTGCTCTCCAAGTCCACCTCCTCAATTTGGGACGATTCGTTGTCTCAAAAAGGGAAGGAAGGAAGGAAAGATAGAAAGAAGGTACAGTATAATAGAGTTCTTTAAATTAAAATTAATTATTAAGAAAAAAAATTAAAAAAAAAAACAAAAAACAATGGACGGATAGAACGCTGGGACAAATGGTGGAAGCAAAGTTATAGAGACAAAATCTCACATAGAAGCATACACATATACCCTCACAAAAAGAGGTAAAGTGGAAAAAATCATAAAACTTGCTCTCCAAGTCCACCTCCTCAATTTGGGACGATTCGTTGTCTCAAAAAGGGAAGGAAGGAAGGAAAGATAGAAAGAAGGTAAAGTATAATAGAGTTCTTTAAATTAAAATTAATTATTAAGAAAAAAAAAAAA
>NW_006782534.1:1252965-1279002 GCF_000442215.2 Lipotes vexillifer | reverse complement strand
GGGTTAAAGGAGCCGCTGACTCGGGGGCTCTGGCGCTCTCAGGCCGGGGGCAGGGAGGGGCACGGAGTGCGGGGCGGCCTGTGGCGGCAGAAGTCGGCGTGACGTTGCAGCAGGCTGAGGCCCGCCGTGTGTTCTCCCTGGGAAGTTGTCCCTGGCAGTGGCGGGCTGCACAGGCTCCCCGGAAGAGGGGTGGGGATAGTGACCTGTGCTCGCACACAGGCCCCTTGGTGGCGGCAGCAGCAGCCTTAGCGTCTCCCGCCCGTCTCTGGTTTCCAAGCTTTTAGCCGCAGCTCGCGCCCGTCTCTGGGGTCCGAGCTTTCAGCCGCGGCTCGCGCCCGTTTCTGGAGCTCCTTTAGGCAGCGCTCTTAAAACCCCTCTCCTCGCGCACCAGGAAACACAGAGGCAAGAAAAAGTCTCTTGCCTCCTCAGCAGTTGCAGCCTTTTCCCCGGACTCCCTCCCGGCTAGCCGTGGCGCACTAACCCCTTCGGGCTATGTTCAAGCCGCCAACCCCAGTCCTCTCCCTGAGCTCCGACCGAAACCTCCTAGAGCTTCTTAAAGGGGTTACACATTCAAATGCCTATAGGAGTCAGGCTGGGAATGTGAATGAATGAAGCAGACCAAATGGAAGATGACAAATGGCCACTGACACATAGCCTCAGCTACAGTGTTGGGGAGACTGTAGGGAATAGTGGAGAGTCTGGTATTCTGAGTGGGATAGCCGAACCTTGGCTCCACTTGTTGCCATGCCGGAATGTGGGTCTGATGTTGCCATGATATGTAGAAGAGAACTTAGATGTGCAGATTTTTTAATGTGAAAGTTTCAGATTTATAAATGATGGTATTAAATTCAAATTTGAAATATTGTGTGGGCCAACAGACATATCTGTGGGCCATATGCAGGCTAAGGGCCTGCAACATGACTGTGTCACTGTTGACAGAGGGATGTGTGAAGACAGCTAGCTAGGGAGATATGTGTATGCCTGCCCTTCTGTCCTCTGTAGGCACAATCCTCCAACCCCAGTTGCATCTGGAGCCAGGGTGGTTGACAGTAAAAGGCTCAGCTGGAGATGCTGACTGATAATAATGAGTGGTTCGATCTCACCGCTGTTTTTAGTTTTCTTCTGATTGACTCATTGTTGCTGAACTCATCTTGAAGCTGGTGGTACCTTGGAGGGTTTAGGAGATGTGCTGGGAATACAGAAGTTTAAATTTTTGCCAGATATTTTGAATGGCTCTATAGTTCAGTAAAACCTATCCCTTTAGATCGGTGCTTCTTAAACTCCGACACGCATACTAATCATCTGGGGGAATTTTGCTAAAATGCAGGTTCTGCAGTGGGGCCTGGAGATTCTGCATGTCTAACAAGCTCCTGGGTGAAGCTAATGTGGCTGGTACTTGAGCTTCTTTACCACTGAATTTCATTTCATGCACACAGAAAGGTTGGAAGCCTCCAATTCTTACTTCTCAGACAGGTTTCTCCTTGTAGTAAGCAGCATAAACCTGGCCACTGACTCTAAACACTTTTCTCAAAGGCTCTTTAATCTGAGCACAGAATTCATAAGTGTTCAATTTAGTATTGAAAACATAATAGCTTATCATTTAGGGAGTTTAACTTCTTCATATTTTATTAATAGTTTTTTCACTAAACCAGTTTTACTAATGCCAGAAGTGTCATAGCTCAGATGTGTGACTCTAATCTATTGAGAAAAGACCTGGGTCTCATGTCACAAGCTCAGTTCAAAAAATTTTGTTGCCAGTTTTATCAATGCCCTGGAAATTCTTACATGTTTTCTTATTCTGGTATATTAATTATAAACTGAGATTAGATTTAGACATGTCAGTCTGAGAGAGTGAAGCAATTTTTTTTCTTGCAAGTTGTATGATTAATATAGTCTGTAATAGTAATGCTATTAAATCTTACCCAGGTTCTGTTAAGTGCTTTTAATAGAAGTTTCTGTTATATTGAATAGCTTTGCTTATAGCTGAGTAATGATATGAATTGATTTTACTGAGTCCATTAGACTGTAAGCTCTGTGAGGCAGAACCATGTTTATATTGATTCCTGGTGCTTTGCACAGTGTCTGGCACATAACAGTACTTAATAAATTTAATGGGAAGATGACCAGTAGTTCATATTGATAGAATGTCTTTTTGTTTCTTCAGTGTGTGAGGAAATATTCTATGAAGAACTGTCATTTATTCTAATTGTGTTTTGTGTGTGTGTGTGTGAGAGAGAGAGAGCATTTATTTTGACCCGCACTTTCCATCTCTAACCTGAAAGGTATATTAGCATCAAAAAATAAATACATTCTAGGCAAAACAGCAAGGACAAAAACAAAATGAGCATGCTGACCAATATTCCCATTCTTTCTACAATTTATTGTAACCTGGAGGTTTAGAGACTACATATGCTTGTGATTCTACTGTTGTTTGAATTAAATAATATTTGTCAGTGTCAGATTTAAGTGTTGTTAATCACATATGGAATATATTTTGATTACTCTTGTCAGTGACTTGACTTATCATTCATTAGGGAATTTAAAGCCATTTATTCTTACCTACATAATTACCATTTTCATAATTTATCATGAACCAGATTTACTTATTTCACCTTCAGGAACACTATTGACTGTGATATCATTGTTCTTGGCTTCAATGATGTTGAAAATTACTGGTGTTCTAATTTTAAATGCTATTTAGTACAGATAGTATGTATTCAAGTATTGATTTTATTTTAGTCCTTCTGGGTTAAGCAAAGCTTTTAAATGCACCATAGATAATTTCAGAAAATTAAAATTCTTTGACTGTATTTGAATACGAAGCAAACTCATGTGTATTATAAAACCAAAAAAAGTCAACTCATTATATCATTAAAAACTTAAAGTTGAATTATTGCATTGTCTTTATTTTAAAAGATTGCATTAAACTGGTTATGTTAGCATTCCTATATACTTAAAAAGCTGCTCAAAACCCTTAAATATAATGTCTTCACTCTTTGAAATATAAAGTATATTTTTGGAACTTTTTAATGAGTCAAAGGACAGAGTTTAAATGGAAGGGATATGATTTTTCTCTGTATTGTCCAGAAACACTCATACTTTTATAATTAAGATCCAAGGCTATTGAGCTAGGGACACTGGAACTTATTGAAAAAGACAGATCTATACTTCTTTCCCAACCCAATCTCAAATATGAGATTAATGAAAAATTTAGGTACTGTATAGTACTGAAAGATTTTCAAAATCACTAAGTAGAATTAAAATCAAGCTTATTGTATATTGGTGAAACTTTACCTTGGAGCAAAGTTTCTGTTATATTTCTGGGAAGACTGTGTGAGCTATGGTCTCCCTTGACTAGTATCTTTTCCTAGCCGCTGATTACCTCTAGTCTTTAAAATGGGCCTCAGGGTTTGTGGCTAATATTTGATTTTGTATTGTGTGAAATCTGCTTCAAGTTCACTGGGTAGATGGTATGGCAGACTGGAGTGAAATGAAAGCAAAAAGCAGACTGAATAACTGGCAATCAGGGATTATAAAGGTGGCAGGGTTAGCATTTTGTAGGATATGATGGGGAAAAGGTATTAGATAGGAGGTCAGATGGAGTGAAAGGGAAGAAAAAGGGTCAGAAGGGAAGTTCGTTCTAGCTAGAATTTTTATACAACAAAAAGAGGAAATTGACCTTTGAGAGAAGGAAAAAGAGTACATCCATTGTAATTCTTGGGGAACAAAGAGGTAAAATGGCAACAAACTAAAGTAAAGTTATAGAGGAGGGAAAGATGTATGGTGCCAAACCAATTTTTCCCTCTTGATCTTGTAAAAACTCTGTCCAGGAATAAGAAATTTCTGTCAGGTTTTTTTGTTTTTTGTGTTTTGGGTTTTTTTAAACTAAACTAAAAGTCAGAAAGAATGGATCCTAGTTCTGACCTCACCTACGTGTAGTCAACCCTGAAAAAAGTTACTGAACATTTTTGTCGTCAGTTTTCTCAGTGGTAAATAAGATGATTGGATTTAATGATTACTTAGATCTCTCTAAGCTCTATAAGTCAGTGATGACCGTAGGTCATCCTTCTGTGCTTCTATTCTGTCCCCTGAACATATCTTAGACACTGCCCTGTCTGCTTCCTTCCTAGACTGTGAAATTTTTGATCTAGAAATGTGTTTTATTCTTCAACTTGTACTACCTAAGCCTACTCTAGAATATTCAGGCGGTTACTAAGTGTGTTATTAATTGATCTTTAATTTTGTTATACTATATTTTTTATCTTCATAATAAACAATGGTGTGTTCTAGAGGCATAAATAATAACATTTGTATGCTGCTGTATTGTTTATAAAACAGTTTAATGCATGTGATTTCATTTGATGTTTAAAATGGCTGTGAGTTAGGGATAAGTGCTATCCTCAATTTCAGGTGAGGAAACTGATAGAGACTGGTAAAAATCATACAACTAGTGAGTGCCAAGAGGATGGCTTGAATTCAAAGCCTATCTGTTGGGAGAAAATTCTCCCTGGGTCTCTCAAGACACTAAGTACCCTTTTGTTCCATAATATCTTTTTAAGGATGTTTAGAAAGTGATCAGTCTTGGAAGATAATGTCTTCCTCTGAATCACAGGGCAGATTTGCTTGCTGTCCAGCATAATAAAATAATGTCTCCCTCCAAGGCAAAGGGAATGTCTGCTTGTAGCCCATCATAAAAGATTTCCTAATCTCAAGGTTCCACAAACCAAGGCATGTGCAACATACATATGGGCTGCTTTGTATCACACCTGTGGGACTTGCCGACAAAGGAAACTGACTCAAAAGTGATGTTCATGCTTCTTGCTATGTACCAAGTCCTCTGACCCAGAAGTCTTCTGTCTTTTGCCAGCATCCATAAAATATGGCAGGCTTCCAAGTAGCATAAAAAATCTCAGACCCTTTGTAGTTCTTAACAGTACATCTTTATGTTACATTAAAGAAAGTCTCTTTTTCTTTATGTAGTTTATGTCCACTTTCATAGCCACTCTAAGAAGAATTGTAACAAAATTAATGACCTATTATACCCACTGCCAGGCTTTTAGTTCTGAGGACCCTCTTCAGACCCATCCTCCTCTGATATTTAGAAAGATCCTTTGGTGGTACTATAGAGGGGAGGTTCCATGGCATCCAGAATAGGAAGCCAGGGAGACCAGCTAGAGAGCTAGTGAGAATTGGCAAGAGTTTGACAAAAAATGTTGGAAGAAGGGAGGAAGAAAAGGCACAATTTAGAGGTAGGAGATGGAACCAATTGGTCCTGGAGACAGAATGTGCCGAAGAGGGAAAGGGTCAAGAATAGATCCTGGCTTGGGCGACTGGTGCTGTTTATACAGTGAGATCCCCAAAGCTACTCTAGTCTATTTAGATGAAGATAGTTGGTTTAATTTTAAGTATTCTGAGTTTGAGGATACTCAAAGAGGGATACTCAAGAGGAAATCTAAATAAGTAGTGGTAAATTTGGGTTGGGTGTTCAGGACAGAATTACGGTTTAGACATAGAGATTTGGGAGTCATCAGTGTACATGTTGCTCTTGAAACCTAACTAGATGAGATCTCCAGGAAGAGTGTTGTATAAACACCAAGGAGAGAGCCCTGGGGAGCAATAACATATATAAAAGAATCTCAGCTCTTTCTAATATCAGAAAGAAGACTCACCTTTCTCTCTGTTGTTCTCTTTGGGCTTTTGTTCAGCTTGCTGCAACTTGGCCTCATAAACCATGAGGTCCACCTTTCCTGTAATGATCTGCTGTGTAGAGAAGCTGATGATAGCAGGAAGAGAGAGCAATGGAGGAAAGTGGGGAGGATGCCTGGCGTTTCTTATTTGTATTTTCCCCTCTACTAACCGTGGAGATCATTGTATTAAGGCTGTGCCCCTGCAGAGCTGTCACGGACAAGCACACTGTGAGGGGATAGAGACTTTCCCCTGTGGTCTTTACTCTTTGTGGAGATCTGTAGACATTTGAAAAATTAAAAAGTTGAGCATTCACAATGTTCCAGGCACTGTGCCAAACACTTTATACGAATTCTCTCATCTAGTATACACAGTAATTCCAGAAGAAGGTGCTACTGTTATCCCTATTTTATAAATAATTGACTTGACCAAGGCTGTATAGATTTTAAGAATCAGACAAGTCTTGAATCATACACTCTGGCTTCAGAGCTGAGTTTTAAACCATATAGTACTGCATCTCAGTCATACTTGTTAGAATAGTAGACTCATTCTGCTTAACAGACTGCTGGTTAAAGAATTGTCTTGTTTCAAATTATTTCTATCTAGACATCCTAAGTAGGTCCTAACTCTCTAAGTTCAGAATTGTATCATTAAAATTACACTGTAACGTCCATAGCATTCTTTGAATATCTCTCAGATTTCCCATATGTAGCCTTCTATGATTCTCTAATTCCGTTTGATAAGAAATTTTATTAAGTAATGAGATAAAGATCTAGCATTCAAGAAAATTTGAAAAATTCATTCACATACTCATATATTTGTACCTTTGAATTGACAAAAACTTTAACTTCTAAACAAATGTGAGCTAAATTGTGTCTTTTTCTGGAATTTAAATTCAGGCTGGAACATTCTATTATATTTATCTTACAAAAATCTCTCTTCGCTCTTTGCTATGTAAGAAAATGTGTTTCTTAAGGGTAGGGTAGGAATAGCCTATGCAGCAGTCCCGGATGTAGAGCTCAGTTGCCTCTGTAGAACATCAGTATGAAACTAATTAGATGTTAAATGCTTGGTGAGTATTGAACAATGCATTCTTCTAATTTTCTGATTAATGACAAAGCTTCATGAAAACATTAATTGTATTGGAAGAATTCAGATAATCCCTTTTTGAGTAAAACAGAAAATATATCTGTAAATGGACTTTTTTCCTAATAATATGATAATACAGGCAACAGACATTCTATGGTCATATGAATAGTAGTTTCCTATTCTTGAAGGTTACGGATGTGTTTAATATGATGACCAAATCAAAGGAGGAGTACTGTATTATGCAATAGCTACATTACGTTTTGTTTTGAATCTGTCTTTAAAACTCATGTTGGAAAGGGATGGGAACATATTGAATCTTTTTTATTTTTTAAATGAGAGGTATCATGCAAAGTAAGCATATATATGTATATATATGTTCAGAATATATATATATATATTTTATATGCTCTTTGTTTACTTCAGTTTCTTAGTCTGAATTATTGATATAATTATTGCTTCTAGAATGGATTAGTAGTTGGTGGTAATTTATCTTAATTATCAATAGTGTAAGTATCATTGTAGATTGCACTCTAAAACTATAAAAAGCCCCAGCTAGAAAGTTTTGTTATACTAAGAGAAAGGCCTCTTGTGAAAGATAAGATTTAAAATCATAACAATGTACTTTCATTTGAAGAGCCACTTTGTTGAAGATGACAGGGCAGTTTTATTTCAAATGACTGGGGATATGGCAAAGTGAAAATGTGGTATAAAAGGAGTTTATTGTAGATACACAGTAACTTTAGAAAGGAAGAAAAATGTGAAGTTTAAAGAAATGACATACTCAGAGCAATGAGTAGGCATTTCAAATATTTTTCTATTTTTGTATATTTTCTCATTTTATTATAACATTTACACCTGATTCAACCCCTCCCCCTGCCATAATCTTATAGTTTTAAATCAGGAAAAAACCTTGGAGTATATATAGTAGAATCCAAAAGACTCACTTTATATAAATGAGTTCTCAAGGACCAGAGAAGCAGCTAGATTTGCTGAAGAGCGCAGAAATAGTGGCAGACCCAGCCAGGCCTGGATCCTGTTTTTTCTGATTTCCCAATGTTATGTTTCCACTACAGATAATCTCTGTCAGCTTTCTATAGAATCAAAGTTCTGAAAGGGCATTTCAGAGGGCACCTAATCTGTCTCGCTTTCTTATACTGATTTAGAAAGTTATGTGAACATTGATCACGTAACCTTGATCCAATTAAGGAAAAAAAATCTACAGAGAAAAGAATGCTAAAATTTCATTCAGTAATTTATTCTAGAGTTTAATACACTATTTGTCAATATATGTATTCATTTAATCATTGTTTATGTGATTAAACTGCTGTGTGTCAGGCACTATGCTATGTGCTGCAGATACTTAGTAAAGCAGAGAGTTTCCTTACTTCTTGGAGTTTATAGTCTAGTAGGAGAGATAGCCAATACACAAACATGTTATGTATATATATACATATATGCACAAATATATTTGCCATTCAGGGTAAGGTTGTATCTTCAAATATTTAGAAAATAGTGTTGTATCAGTGGAAAGACATATCAGGAGAAAGATTTTGATTCAAAAGGAGAAAAAATTTGTAATATTTAGAGCTGTCTAAAAATTAAGAGATTTAGAAAGTGGTAAATTTCTAACATTGGGGTGTTCATGAAAGTGCAACTGGACAGATTCCAGGAGAGCATTATTTTGGAGGCATTCAAATGGTAGATGGACCTTTTATTTAGTTTTCTTTGAACTTCTTTATGGGAAAGTTAAAATTTTGACCCAGTGGATTTTATTTAGGATTCATTTTATTTGATTTCTCTGACATTTGATTTAGATGACCATTACCTTCTCCAACTCAACTTCCCTCCTACCACAGGCTAATTGAACAATATTTGTGGCTCTCTTCCTACTTCTATGATTATTCTTTTTTTTTTTTAACATCTTTATTGGAGTATAATTGCTTTACAATGGTGTGTTAGTTTCTGCTGTATAACGAACTGAATCAGCTATACATATATCCTCATATCTCCTCCCTCCTGCATCTCCCTCCCACCCTCCCTATCCCACCCCTCTAGGTGATCACAAAGCACCGAGCCGATCTCCCTGTGCTATGTGGCTGCTTCCCACTAGCTATCTGTTTTACATTTGGTGGTATAGATAATGTCATTGCCACTCTCTCACTTCGTCCCAGCTTACCCTTCCCCCTCCCCGTGTCCTCAAGTCCATTCTCTACTTTTGCGTTTTTATTCCTGTTCTGCGCCTAGGTTCTTCAGAACCATTTTTTTTTGTTTTAGATTCCATATATATGAGTTAGCATATGGTATTTGTTTTTCTCTTTCTGACTTACTTCACTCTGTATGACAGACCCTAGGTCCATCCACCTCACTACAGATAGCTCAATTTCGTTTCTTTTTATGGCTGAGTAATATTCCATTGTATATATGTGTCACATCTTCTTTATCCATTCATCTGTTGATGGACACTTAGGTTGGTTCCATATCCTGGCTATTGTAAATAGAGCTGCAGTGAACATTGTGGTACATGACACTTTTTGAATTATGGTTTTCTCAGGGTATATGCCCAGTAGTGGGATTGCTGGGTCATATGGTAGTTCCATTTTTAGTTTATTAAGGAACCCCCATACTGTTCTCCATAGTGGCTGTATCAATTGACACTCCCACCAACAGTGCAAGAGGGTTCCCTTTTCTCCACACCCTCTCCAGCATTTATTGTTTGTAGATTTTTTGATGATGGCCATTCTGACTGGTGTGAGGTGATACCTCATTGTAGTTTTGATTTGCATTTCTCTAATGATTAGTGATGTTGAGCATCCTTTCATGTGTTTGTTGGCAATCTGTATATCTTCTTTGGAGGAATGTCTATTTAGGTCTTCTGCCCATTTTTGGATTGGGTTGTTTGTTTTTTTGATATTGAGCTGCATGAGCTGCTTGTAAATTTTGGAGATGAATCCTTTGTCAGTTGCTTCATTTGCAAATATTTTCTCCCATTCTGAGGGTTGTCTTTTAGACTTGTTTATGTTTTCTTTTGCTGTGCAAAAGCTTTTAAGTTTCATTAGGTCCCATTTGTTTATTTTTATTTCCATTTCTCTAGGAGGTGGTCAAAAAGGATCTTGCTGTGATTTATGTCATAGAGTGTTCTGCCTATGTTTTCCTCTAAGAGTTTTATAATGTCTGGTCTTACATTTAGGTCTGTAATCCATTTTGAGTTTATTTTTGTGTATGGTGTTAGGGAGTGTTCTAATTTCATTCTTTTACATGTAGCTGTCCAGTTTTCCCAGCATCACTTATTGAAGAGGCTATCTTTTCTCCATTGTGTATTCTTGCGTCCTTTATCAAAAATAAGGTGACCATATGTGCGTGGGTTTATCTCTTGGCTCTCTATCCTGTTGCATTGACCTATATTTCTGTTTTTGTGCCAGTACCATACTGTCTTGATGACTGCAGCTTTGTAGTACGGTAGGAAGTCTGGGAGCCTGATTCCTCCAGCTCCATTTTTTTCCCTCAAGACTGCTTTGACTATTTGGTGTCTTTTGTGTCTCCATACAAATTTTAAGATTTTTTGTTCTCGTTCTGTAAAACATGCCATTGGTAATTTGATAGGGATTGCATTGAATCTGTAGATTGCTTTGGGTAGTATAGTCATTTTCACAATGTTGATTCTTCCAATCCAAGAACATGGTATATCTCTCCATCTGTTTGTATCATCTCTAATTTCTTTCATCAGTGTCTTATAGTTTTGTGCATACAGGTCTTTTGTTGCCTTAGGTAGGTTTATTCCTGTGTATTTTATTCTTTTTGTTGCAGTGGTAAATGGGAGTATTTCCTTAATTTCTCTTTCAGATTTTTCATCATTAGTGTATTGGGAATGCAAGAGATTTCTGTGCATTAATTTTGTATCCTGCAACTTTGCCACATTCACTGATTAGCTCTAGTAGTTTTCTGGTAGCATCTTTAGGATTCTCTATGTATAGCCTCATGTCATCTGCAAGCAGTGACAGCTCTACTTCTTTTCCGATTTGGATTTTTTAAAATTTCTTTTTATTCTCTGATTGCTGTAGCTAAAAATGCCAAAGCTATGTTGAATAATAGTGGTGAGAGTGGAAATCCTTGTCTTGTTCCTGATCTTAGATGAAATGCTTTCAGTTTTTCACCATTGAGAATGATGTTTGCTGTGGGTTTGTCGTATATGGCCTTTATTATGTTGAGGCAAGTTCCCTCTATGCCTACTTTCTGGAGGGTTTTTATCATAACTGGGTGTTGAATTTTGTTGAAAGCTTTCTCTGCATCTCTTAAGATGATCATATGGTTTTTCTCCTTCAATTTGTTAATATGGTGTGTCACATTGATCGATTTGCATATATTGAGGAATCCTTGCATTCCTGGAATAAACCCCACTTGATCATGGTGTGTGATCCTTTTAATGTGCTGTTGGATTCTGTTTGCTAGTATTTTGTTGAGGATTTTTGCATCTGTGTTCATCAGTGTTATTGGTCTGTAGTTTTCTTTTTTTGTGACATCTTTGTCTGGTTTTGGTATCAGGGTGATGGTGGCCTCGTAGAAGGAGTTTGGGAGTGTTCCTCTCTTCTGGCTTACAGAGTTTCTGCTGAATGAGCTGTTAACCTTATGGGGATTCCCTTGTATGTTTTTTGTTGTTTTTCCCTTGCTGCTTTTAATATTTTTTCTTTGTACTTAATTTTTGATAGTTTGATTATTATGTATCTTGGTGTGTTTCTCCTTAGAGTTATCCTGTATGGAACTCTCTGTGCTTCCTGCACTTGATTAACCTTTTCCTTTCCCATATTAGGGAAGTTTTCAACTATAATCTCTTCAAATATTTTCTCAGTCCTTTTCTTTTTCTCTTCTTCTGGGACCCCTATAATTCGAATATTGGTGCATTTAATGTTGTCCCAGAGGTCTCTGAGACTGTCCTTAATTCTTTTCATTCTTTTTTCTTTATTCTGGTCTGTGGTAGTTATTTGCACTATTTTATCTTCCAGGTCACTTATCTGTTTTTCTGCCTCAGTTATTCTGCTATTGATTCCTTCTAGAGAAGTTTTAATTTCATTTATTGTGTTGTTCATCATTGTTTGTTTGCTCTTCAGTTCTTCTATATCCTTGTTAAACGTTTCTTGTATTTTCTCCATTCTGTTTCCAAGATTTTGGATCATCTTTACTATCATTACTCTGAATTCTTTTCCAGGTAGATTATGTATTTCCTCTTCATTTGTTTGGTCTGGTGGGTTTTTACCTTGCTCCTTCATCTGCTGTGTGTTTCTCTGTCTTCTCATTTTGCTTAACTTACTGTATTTGGGGTCTCCTTTTCGCAGGCTGCAGTTTCATAGTTCCCATTGTTTTTGGTGTCTGCCCCTGGTGGGTAAGGTTGGTTCAGTGGGTTGTGTAGGCTTCCTGGTGGAGGGGACTGGTAGCTGTGTTCTGGTGGATGAGGCTGGATCCTGTCTTTCTGGTGGGCAGAACTGTGTCTGGTGGTGTGTTTTGAGGTGTCTGTGACCTTATTATGATTATAGGCAGCGTCTCTGCTAATAGGTGGTGTTGTGTTCCTGTCTTGCTAGTTGTTTGGCTTAGGGTGTCCAGCACTGTAGCTTGCTGGTTGTTGAGTGGAGCTGGGTCTTAGTGCTGAGGTGGAGATCTATGGGAGAGCTTTCGCTGTTTGCTATTATGTGGAGCTGGGAGGTTTCTCGTGGATCAATGTCCTGAACTTGGCTCTCCCACCTCAGAGGCACAGGTCTGACACCCAGCTGGAGCACCAAGACCCTGTCAGCCACACGGCTCAGAAGGAAAGGGAGAAAAAAATAAAGAGAAAGAAAGAAAGAAAGAAAAAATAAAATAAAATAATATATAATAATATAAAGTTATTAAAATAAAAGATAATTATTAAAGATAAAAAAATAAAAAGTAATAAAAAAAGAAAAAAAGAAAGAAGAGAGCAACCAAACTAAAAAACAGATCCACCAATGATAAGAAGTGCTAAAAACTATACTGAAAAGAAACACAAAAATCGGACAGACAGAACCCTGTCTGTCCCTAGGACAAAGGGTAAAAACAAAGCTATACAGACAAATCACACAAAGAAGCATACACATACACACTCACAAAAAGAGAAAAAGGAAAAAAACAAAATACATCGTTGCTCCCAGTGTCCACGGCCTCAATTTGGAATGGTTCATTGTCTTTTCAGGTATTCCGCAGATGCAGGGTTCATCAAGTTGATTGTGGAGATTTAATCTGCTGCTCCTGAGGCTGCTGGGAGGAATTTCCCTGTCTCTTTGTTCGCACAGCTCCTGGGGTTCAGCTTTGGATTTGGCCCCGCTTCTGCGTGTAGGTCGCCTTAGGTTGTCTGTTCTTACCTCAGACGGGACGGGGTTAAAGAAGCAGCTGATTAGGGGGCTCTGGCTCACTCAGGCCGGGGGAGGGAGGGGTACAGAGTGCGGGGTGAGCCTGCGGTGGCAGAGGCTGGCGTGACATTGCACCAGCCTGAGGCAAGCCGTGCATTCTCCTGGGGAGGTTGTTCCTGGATCATGGGACCCTGGCAGTGGCGGGCTGCACAGGCTCCCAGGTGGGGAGGTGGGGATAGTGACCTGTGCTCGTACACAGGCTTCTTGGTGGCGGCAGCAGCAGCCTTAGTATCTCATGCCAGTCTCTGGGGTCCGCACCGATAGCCGTGACTCGCGCCCATCTCTGGAGCTCGTTTAGGCGGTGCCCTGAATCCTCTCTCCTCGCGCACCCCAAAACAATGGTCTCTTGCCTCTTCGGCAGCTCCAGACCTTTTCCCGGACTCCCTCTCGGCTAGCTGTGGCACACTAGCCCCCTTCAGGCTGTGTTCACACTGCCAGGCCTCTCCCTGGGATCCGACCCAAGCCCGAGCCTCAGCTCCCAGCCCCGCCCGCCCCCGGCGGGTGAGCACACGAGCCTCTCGGGCTGGTGAGTGCTGGTCGGCACCGATCCTCTGTGCGGGAATCTCTCCGCTTTGCCCTCCGCGCCCCTGTTGCTGTGCTGTCCTCCGTGGCTCCGAAGCTCCCCGCTCCGCCTCCCGCAATCTCTGCCCGCGAAGGGGCTCCTAGTGTGTGGAAACCTTTCCTCCTTCACAGCTCCCTCCCGCTGGTGCAGGTCCTGTCCCTATTCTTTTGTCTCTGTTGTTTCTTTTTTCTTTTGCCCTACCCAGGTACGTGGGGGGTTTCTTGCCTTTTGGGGAGTCTGAGGTCTTCTGCCAGCGTTCAGTGGGTGTTCTGTAGGAGTTGTTCCACATGTAGATGTATTTCTGATGTGTTTGTGGGGAGGAAGGTGATCTCCACGTCTTACTCTTCTGCCATCCTGAAGGTCGTAGTCCCATGATCATTCTTTAGAGCCTCTTTTGCTGGCTCCTCTTCCTCAGTATTTCCTTGAAATATGATGTTCCCTAGTATTCTGTTCTTGGCACATCTACATATTTACATTTCCATGTTGATCTTATTTACTCTGATCACTTAACTAGTGCCAATGTGTTGATGATTTACAAATCTGAAGTTCATAGCAAGATTTTTTCAGTCTGAAAATCCAGTGTATACAAGGCCTCTCCATCTGGATGTCTCCGATTGAACTCATTCTCTACTCTCTCAAAACTCTTCTGTGTTTTCCTTTGTCACCAAATAATATTTAAATCTGAGAAAAGACTTAAAAGTTGTCTCAGAAAATGGTGAATTTCCAATAGTGGAGGTTATGGATACTTATCATTCACCAGGTTATCTAGATCAGAAACTCAGACACAGGTTTAGAAGAAACCGGTCTGGAACGAAGTCCATTGCACGTGGTAGATACTTAATAATAGTCAAATAAATGAATGGATGAAGTTTATGCTTGATACTGAGGCTGGTTTCTTCTGTTCCTAAAGGAGATTAAACCATTTGATAAGGACGGTTGTGGAATGACCTTTTTCACTAAGTTCAGAATGTCTTAAAGGGAAATTGAGGAAGAGACCCTTCAAGGTCTCTTCTAGTTAGGAAACCTCACTTTTTCCATGTATGTAGTGAAGACATGAGACTAACATTTATTGAGTACTTTACATTGGGCAATGCCCTGAGTTAGGGACCTTTATATATGTTAGTTTATTTATTCCTCATAATGACCTCAGGGCCCCAGGGATTAGTATCAATATCCTCATCCTCATTTTATGGCTAAATAGTTGATAGTCAAAGAGACTAAAGAGTAGCCCTGCTGAAGGCCACTAAGCTTATTAGGTGACTGAACTCAAATTTGGATCCAGATTATTTGAATCCAAAGGCAAAGGCTTGCTCTAGCCTTTATTTGTTTTCTGTTGATTATTTTCAGTTAACCAAGGTCACTGACATTTTAATTTCATCTTTATATTTGAAAACACTTTGCATGTTCATGTAGCTTTGAGTGTGAAATTAATAT
The DNA here is from genome assembly GCF_000442215.2 of Lipotes vexillifer. Lineage (NCBI taxonomy): Eukaryota > Metazoa > Chordata > Mammalia > Artiodactyla > Lipotidae > Lipotes > Lipotes vexillifer. Next base: position 1,263,819 of record NW_006782534.1, on the reverse strand, counting down.
GTATTAAGCACCTACTCTGTGTTTTTTTCTGAGTATTATATGCAGTAAAAGAGGGAGAAGTCAGCCCTTGCCTTGCTTTTGACATAGCTGCCCACAGTGTTATGAAGCATGCTGTCTGGGCCATTATGGAGGCTGTGGAAAACCATTTAAACCACTCTGGATCCAAGATTAATTCCTGTAATGCTTCATTTTTCTTGCTGAATTCTTGTAGTTACGTGATCTTGGAAATACTTTTTGGTATACTGATGAATATATCACTGAAGTCATGTCAAGAGAGTCTTCTATTTAGGTGGAACTATAGGGGCCCTCTTTTAAGCACTCACAACTTTGATTTCCATCCCTTAATGCCTCCACCTTATTTTGATGAAATTATTTGTTTGCCTTAAATGCTAGATTATGTGATTCTTGAAGGCAGGGGCTGTTCTTTGCCTATTTCCTGGCATGTTGTTGTCCCTTAATGTTTGCTGGAGAAGGAAGGGAGAGAGGGAGGAAGGAAGGAAAACATCCTTGTTTTTTATCTCCTAAACTTATAATTTTGTTAAATAAAAATGTTAAGTTTGTCTGAAATGTTTTCTTTCCTTTTTTTTTTTTTGGCCACACCATGTGGCATGCAGGATCCTAGTTCCCTAACAAGGGATTGAACCCATGCCTCTGCAGTGGAAGCACAGAGTCTTAACCATTGGACAGACAGGGAAATCCCTGAAATGTTTTCTTTTTTAAAGAATGGCCTTACTACATGATCTATGCTGTTTTTCTTTTTGACAAAGATTTTATGATGATTTGCTCTGGTAGGTTTCCAGTAATGTTTAATATATATATATATATATATATATATATATGAGAGACAGTATAGTTATACTCTATCTTCCTAATCCTCCATGAATTTTTCAAAATAATAGGTGTGGACCTGTAGCCAGTTTCTTAATATAATAATATATTAAATATATTCTTTTCTTAAAAATAAATTTTATTTATTTATTTTTGGCTGCATTGGCTCTTGGTTGCTGTGCGCGGGCTTTCTGTAGTTGGGGCAAGCGGGGGCTACTCTTCATTGTGGTTTGCAGGCTTCTCATTGTGGAGGCTTCTCCTTGCAGAGCACAGGCTGTGGGCACGTGGGCTTTAGTAGTTGTGGCACATGGGCTCAGTAGTTGTGGTTCACGGACTCTAGAGTGCAGGTCAGTAGTTGTGGTGCACGGGCTTAGTTGCTCCATGGCATGTGGGATCTTCCTGGATCAGGGCTTGAACCCATGTCCCCTGCATTGGCAGGTGGATTCTTAACCACTGCACCACCAGGGAAGCCCCGAAATGTATTTATTCTTACTTTCTCAGTATTATCAGTATGCAGCACATCAAAAGGGAAGAAAAGAGGTCCTTTGAAGTCTCTGGTGAAATTCTTGTTTTGGGGAGTGTCTGTTCCCAATGATTTATTATAAACGGAATGTCATGCAGCAGAAGTTTCTTCTTATCATTCAAACTTTGTTCTAGTCACAGCTGTAGTTTTCTTTCAATACCATCAAAGTTCAGGGACTATATTTCAGAATCTGGAATTGTTCTGTAATGTAAAATTTTAGCAAAGCAGAGCTGAAGAATTGTGTATTAAGGATTTGCTTACTTATATTCTCTTTTCAAATACTATAGCTCATCTGCACAAATCAGTTATCAGTAACAAGGTGATGGTTAATAATAAAGCAATAATAACAGTAATTAGTACAAAAATAATCATAACAGCAATAATACAGTGTATAATCAGAGAGATCATATGATACCTTAAGTGTGATGGGTCATAGCAAAGTGAATAATATAATGTTGCTAGGCTGCAAACTACTTATTGTTTTCAAAATAGAGGTCAATCAAGAATCAATCTATAGCAGCCTGAATATAAAAGTAAGAATAAACATAATTTTAAAAATTGTGGATACAAAATGTTGATGGGTAGGGCTATAACAATATGCCAATAGCCAAGCTAGTCTGCTATATGATAAAGCCCATATTGCAGTTGGGGTTTATAGCTCTTGGTGGTCCCTATTGAGTAAATACTACAGGAGTAATAAACAAGTACATTATTCTGGTAGAGCAAATGTGGAAATGGAAGAACATAAAAGCAGAGTTATCTATCTCAGGAATCTGGCTGACTTGATGTACAAGTTGGGCAAATTTCAAAACTAGTATTTCTTTCATGTTTTGGCAACATTTCAGGAGAAGGTGCATCTTTGTACTCACTATATCACTAGGGGATTTCTTTCCTCAAAGAGATTTGTTTAAAGTACTCACCCAGTGTGATGCTGTGACCTATTATCTGATTTACTTGACTTTAAAAGTACCTTTACTTACTATTATGATGATAATAACACTGTACGTTGACATATAGTTTCCTTTGTTTGGCATTTAAAAAAAGGATATCAATTATTTTACACTCAAGGGTGCTATTAAGTCTTGCCTTAGGGTCCGTGGGACTGCAGTATTCTCTTCTACCTTTCATAAATCACTGGCACAACAAGACAAACAAGACAGTTATGCTGCTTGTAAAGAACTTGGAAGCTATACAATAAGGGAATTCTCTTAGAATCTTAATTGAATTTTTAGATTTGTGCTTGTACTGTAAACTCGTTTCTGTTATGCATCTCAGACTCATTTCTATTATTTAGGTGCTATCAGTTATGAATAGAATACATTAACAAAAACACTTATTAAGAAGACCTGTTACTTAGTTTAAAACATCTATTGTGCTTTTTTTCTAAGTCTAATTTACCACTCTTCTAGTTGGCCTCACTTTCTATTATAATAGGTACACACTTATAAAACTCTCACTAAATGCATAATTAAGTCATGGAGAACCCTGAAAAGCTAGGTAATGTAGGTAGTCATCAATTTACAAATGGTCATGTGCAGGCATCTGTGTGGTGCATTTGAGAGAATCTCAGTGACCAGATAGATGACAGACTTTGGCATCATACAACTAAGATAAGAGTTATGTTGCTTATTAGGTGTATGATATTGGCCAAATCACCCAGCTTCCACAAAAACCAATTTATGGCTGCTTTTGTTCATCTATACCTCCATCCATTCCTCTACCCTGGATTAGAATGTCCAAGATAGCTATCATTTCTTCTGAAAATATTTCAGGATTTCTCTAAAGGATAATTCTAAAAATTTATATATTTTGAATATTAACCCTTTATCAGATATATGATTTGCAAATATTTTCTCCTGTTCCATGGGTTGCCTTTTTATTTTTTCAAAAAACTAAACAAGTTTTTTAATTTGATGTAGTGCCACTAGTTTATTTTTGCTTTAATTGTCAAATCCAAAAATTCATTGTCGAGACTGAAGTCAGTAAGCTTACCCACTGTGTTTTCTTCTAGAAGTTTTATGGCTTCAGGTCTTATGTTCAGGTCTTTAATTAATTTTGAGTTGATTTTGTGTTTGGTGTAAGATAGTGGTCCAGTTTAATTCTTTTGTATATGGCTGTCCAGTTTTCCCAACACCATTTATTTCCCCATTGCATATTCTTGGCTCTTTTGTCATAAATTAATTGACTGTATATGTAGGGATATATTTCTGGGCTTTCGATTCTGTTCTATTGATCTATGTGTCTGTTTTTATGCCAATACCATACTTTTTTTTTTTTTTTTTTTTCTCTCACTGTTGTGGCCTCTCCCATTGTGGAGCACAGGCTCCGGATGTGCAGGCTCAGCGGCCATGGCTCACGGGCCCAGCCGCTCCACAGCATGTGGAATCTTCCCAGACCGGGGCACGAACCCGTGTCCCCTGCATCGGCAGGCAGACTCTCAACCACTGTGCCACCAGGGAAGCCCCCATACTGTTTTGATTACTGTAGCTTTGTAATATAGTTTGAAATCAAAGACTCCATCTTTGTTCTTCTTTCTCAAGGTTGCTTTGGTTCTTTGGGCCTTTTGTGGTTCCATACAAATTTTAGCATTGTGTGTTCTATTTCTGTGAAAAACGCCATTGGAATTTTGATAGGGATTGCATTAAATCTGTAGACTTCTTTGGGTAGTATGGACATTTAAACAATATTAATACTTCTGATCCATGAGCATAGAGTGTCTTTCCATTTATTTGTGTCTTCCTTAATGTTTCATCATTGTATTATAGTATGCAAGATGCCCTATACTGTATATAAGACATTATATGCTGTATATATATAATGTGTGTATATACACATATAAATGTATATATTTAAATATATAAATAAGTATGCATGCATATATGTATACATATATGTGTATGTGTATAAATAACTCCTACAATTCAATAGCAAAAAACCAAACAATCCAATTAAATAATGGGTGAAGAACTGGATAGACATTTTTCCAAAGAAGACATACAAGTGGTCAACAGGTACAGGAAAAGGTCCTCAACATCACTAATTATTAGAGAAGTGCAATCAAAACCTCAGTGAGATACTACCTCATATTGTCAGATTGGGTATCATTAAAAAGAGAAGAAATAAGTGTTGGTAAGGATGTGGAGAAAAGGGAACCTTTGTACACTGTTGGTGGGAATGTAAATTGGTACAGCCACTATGGAAAACCATATGGAGGTTTCTCAAAAAAATAAGAATAGAGCTACCATATCATCCAGCAATTCCATTTCTGGATATATATCCAAAGAAACTGAAATCACTATCTCAAAGAGATATCTGCACCCCATGCCCATTGCATCATTATTTGTAATAGCCATGGCAACAACCTAAGGGTCTATTGATGGATAAATGGATAAAGAAAATGTGGTATATTTATACAATGGAATATTCTTTAGCCATAAAAAAAGAATGAAATTTTGCCATTGGTGACAACATAGATGGACTTCAAGGGCATTATACTAAATGAAATAAGTCAGACAGAGAAAGACAGACGCAGTATGATTTCACTTGTATTTGAAAACAAAAACAAAAACAAACTTATAGAAACAGTGAACAGGTTGGTGGTTGCCAGAGGGAGGGAGTGGGGGAAATGGGTGAAGGGAGTCAAAAGGTATAAACTTCTAGTTATAAGGTAAGTAAGTTCTGGGGATGTAATGTATAGTATGCTGACTGCACTGTATATTTGAAAGCTGCTAAGAGAGTAAATCTTAAGTGCTCTCATCACAAGAAAAAAGAATATGTAACTACGTGAGATGATGGATATTATCTTATTGTGGTGATCATTTCACAATTTATACATATATCAAATCACTGTGATATACACATTAACTAATAGTGTTATATGTCCAAAAATTAATCACAATGATGTCATCACACCTAAAACTTTAACATTAATTCCTAAATATTACCAAATATCCAGCAGTCATTGTTGGAATTTCTTGCGATGGGAACTTCTAAGATCAGGATCTTAAAAGAATATAAACAGATATCTTGGATCAGGATATACATAGAGTTTGTTTGAATTGGGATCCAAAGCAATCCATCCATTCATAATTGATGCCTCTCAAATATTTTTAAACCTGCATTCCCTCTCCATCTCTTTTATTCTTCTTCCTTGTAATTTATCAGTGGAAGAAATCAGGTCATTTGTCCAGTATATTTCCTATAGTCTGGATTTGCCAGTTGAATCCTTGCTATGTTTTTAACCCATTTATTTGTTCCCTATATTTTTGGTAAATTGGTAATTCAAACTAGAAGCATGGTCATATTCAATTTAGATTTTTTGGGCAAGAATACTTCACAGATGGTGTTGTATACCTACATAATATCTGGTTGTCGCTCTTTCCTGATGTTAATAATCACTGATGCTCAGTGCTTAGATCTATTAATTTATGAAGGGTTACAAAGTAGTGATTTACTAATTTAATTATTCCTTTTAAATTTATTGGCTATACTACTTCTATAAAGAGAAATTTCTCCTTCTCAACTATTAGCTCACACAGAGGTATAGGTAGAAAAGGCAGGATAAAAGTGTGATTTTTTTTAATTTACAAATTTTCAAATAATTGTTATATTTTTAGCATCTTTCAAAGGTGACTATTGAGCTTTTCAAAAATTATAATTATGAACTTATATTTCATATGTTTCATTCCATTGCAGATATTATACTTATTAATACTCAAATTGCCCTATCTTTGGTCAGTAAGAACCTTTTCAAGTTTTCTCATGAGGTTTTTTTTTTTTTTTTTTTTTTTTTTTTTTTCCTTGCGTTATGCGGGCCTCTCACTGTTGTGGCCTCTCCCATTTGCGGAGCACAGGCTCCGGACGCGCCGGCTCAGCGGCCATGGCTCACGGGCCCAGCCGCTCCGCGGCATGTGGGATCTTCCCGAAACGGGGCACGAACCCCCGTCTCCTGCATCGGCAGGCGGACTCTCAAGCACTGCGCCACCAGGGAAGCCCTCTCATGAGGTTTTTTTTTTTTTTTCCTTGCGTTATGCGGGCCTCTCACTGTTGTGGCCTCTCCCATTTGCGGAGCACAGGCTCCGGACGCGCCGGCTCAGCGGCCATGGCTCACGGGCCCAGCCGCTCCGCGGCATGTGGGATCTTCCCGAAGCGGGGCCCGACCCCGCGTCTCCTGCATCGGCAGGCGGACTCTCAAGCACTGCGCCACCAGGGAAGCCCTCTCATGAGGTTTTTGAACAACCCTATTTTTAGTGTGACAAGATGTCTCAACCTTATCTTATACTTTTCCTTCTCCAAACCTGGAATGAACTAGTTTCTCAAGAAGCTCTGCTTCTTTTTGTTAGGAAATGGCATTTAGAACTACGATCTGGGAACTAGGCTTGCCCATTGCTATTGGGTTGAATGTTGTTTCAAAGCCTTTCTGGTGTACAGAACTAGGAAATATTAACTTTTATGATGTTTTATTATAAATTCATAATACCTCCAATTAAAGTTTAGGACTATAGAGTTTTCACTTAATTTCTTTGATTTTATGTCTTATCCCATGGTGGAAAGCCTTTTTACCAATGACAACAATATAATTGTTCATTTGTTTCATCAGACAGCTTACACACAGCAGTCTCAGGAGGACAATACCAACTCTATCACCAATGAATGAGTACTGAAAACATCTAATGTTAGTTAATAGTTTCTCTCTGTGCTTATGCTACACAGATTCACTGGTTTCATATTGCTTTTAGCTTTCAGAGCTTGCTTTTTAAAATTTAATTTAAAAGTAAAATATTTGTATCTAACACACAAGGCATATTCAGAGAAGTCTAGTTTCTATCCGTGTCCCCTTCAACCACTTCCCTCCCTCCCTCTATATAAGTAACTGTTAAAAAATTTTTGGTTCTTATGTATTTTTAAAAGTAATTAAATGCATGTGTATATTTATATACTAAACCCTTAGGTAAATGGCAGCATATTGTACTCCACTGATTTTTTTCACTTAGTATTTCTGGAAATCATTCCATTGTAGTATATAAAGATTCCTAAGCCCTTTTTACACTTGCATAGTGTTCATTTGGTGGATGTAATATAGTTTATTTGGTCAGTTCCTAAACATGGACATTGGGGTTTGTCAAGGAAAATAATAGCTAAAATGATTCAGGTAGAGATTATGAGCTTTAGTTAGCTGATGTTCACTGGGAAGTACCTGAAACCCAGATAATTCCTCGAGTTGTACTGGGCCTGGAATTTCACAGTGTGAGAAGTGAGGAGTACATGTCTTGGTGGTTTGGCCATTTTGCTTCTTCACCTTAACTGTTGGGGAACTTGTGGTTGGGACAGTTGGAGGTTGTTTTGGTTCTTCATGCCTCATGTTTGGGATCATGGGTGTAAATCTCCTCCTAGCAATTGTCAGAGCAGTTCTTAAGGAGGTATTTTGGAATCCTTGTAGTTTGTTAAGGTCCAGGGGCGGAGGTGAAGGGGAGGTAGCAAACAAAGGGGAAAGGGAAGAAGAGAAGAGGAAAAATAGAAAAGGAAGCAAAGGTTGAAAAAGAGAAAATAGAGTCTGTTTAATTCATTTATAAGTTATTCCCATTCCTTTGCTATTATTAAATAGTGCTACAAAAATGGGCTTTTGTGTGTTGCCAGTATTACTTTGGGATAGAATCTTAGAAGTGAAATTGATGGCTTATAGGCTAAAATCACATGTAATTTTGCCAAATTTCCCTCCTTAGTGTTTTACCATTTTCCGTTAACACAGCATTGTATGAAGTGCACATTGTTCCACCAAATTGCCAAAAGAACATGTTGTCAAATTTTTTGATTTGTGTCAATTTGATAGTTAAGAAGTGGTGTTTTGGTGTAGCTTCAGTTTGCGTTAGATAATTTTTTTAAAGAACGAGGGATACATAAAAGAAAAAGAAACAAAATATGAGAAAAATCAAAGAATTGTTATTGTAGGTGTATTTCTTTGCAGAGGGATTTAGCTAATAGCCTTCCCAAAAGAGCATTCATGATACTAGTCCCTGAACATCCTGAGAAGTCAGAATGCAGATAATGTTTGTTAATAATATGGAAGAAAGAGAGAGACTGACTGCAGTTAGCTTAAGTAACCACCAATTAAAAAAAAAAACAGCCCAGCTGGCAAAATGTGAAATTCTGAGTTCCCTAAGCAGTAAGTTTTGGACAGACTTCCTTAACATTTTGTTGGGGGAAAATGAAACAGACTTCCTGCTTTTGTTTAGTACTATTATCGAGACTGTATTTTAGCCTGAATTGCCTGTGGAAGACAATGATAATAAAACCTTTCTAGAAGGTAAACTTCATTTGGAAAATATTAATAGTGAGTGATGTCAATTCTAAAAAAGTATTAGGTTGTTTAAATTTAATTTTTGTTCATAAGAAAGAAAAAGCATCACATTAATTTTGAGCACTGTACACCTTTTCTCATTGCCTGAATAATGTCAAAGAGAAACATTAAGCGTCCAAACATTAAACATATGTAACTTTGTATTTTGCTGAGAAATTGAATGAACATAGTAGATAACAGGGCAAGATGGTAGAGAGTTCTGATTACAAAGCCAAAGCATTTAGATCCTATCTTTGTAGGTGCAGTGAAGTGGTTGGACAGGTTTGATCTGAGGAATAATATGATAGAATGGGACTCAGGAAGATAAATTACCCTCAGGGAGTTTGTAAGATGGTGAGGAGTAAAGGCGGAGCCATCTGTTAATAGGCTCTCAGAGTAGTTCTGGCCTTGCTGGTGAGGAACTAAACTAATGTGATATTAGTGGGAAAGGAAAGGAAGGAAAAAAGAGAAGATATAATAGAATTTGTGATCGATCACGTCCGAAGGGTGAGGAGACTCAACGATGTCTTCATGATTTCAAGACTGGAAGAATTATGGAACTGTTAACAAACTTTGAAAATGGAGATTTTGAGCTTCTTTAGGGGGGAAGATGATAATTTTGATTCCAGACATAGTAATTTTGAGATAATATTGGAACATTTAGGTAGTAACATCCAGTAGGAAACTGGAAATTTGCTGCTAGATTTCAAGAAAGACATGAGGGCTGAAGACGTTTTAGCTGCATAGAGAGAGTTGGGAATACATGTGATCTCTGAAGGAGAAAGAACAGATTCAAGGGTTCAGCTCTAGAGATTCCCATGCTTTGGGTACATGAGGAAGGAGGGAGAAAGTAAACCCAGAAGGAGTAAATAGAGAGATAGGAGTTGGTTTACTGTGGTGTCGCTCAGGCTAAAGGACAGTGTAGTGATGGTGTGAAAAATAGCAGAGGTTAAAAGAAGGTGAGGACTGAGAAAAATCCCATCACATTCTGAAATTACAAGTTAATCAGGATAGAAAATGAGAAGGCTTGCCACCGGAAGATAGAAATGAAGTTTAGCCTTTCTCTCTAAGGATCTTTTATATGACAAAAGAGCTCATTATAATTGAAAAAATTATTCCCCCCAAGGTATTGGGGAAACAATATTAGACTTGTAAAGGGGCCTGCATTCCAATTTCAGCTCTGCCACTAGCCAGCTTTGTAACCTTGGGCAAATGATTTAATTTTTCTGGGCCTCATCTGTAAAATGAAGTGAGGAGAGGGTAGATGACTACTGCTATTGCTACCACTACTGCCCTACTGAATTGCCAGCTGTTGCTTATTGAGCCCTTTGTGCCAGGCTTTGTACTAATTACTTTATCCCTATTCTTTCATTTATGTGATATTTAATGTACGTTTTATGAAAAATATCATGATTTAATCTGAAATGTATGGGAAGCTCTAACATTTGAAAACTACTCTGAAGTAACCAAGATTATGTCTGAATTATTCCAGTTGATTAATTTTTCCATTTGATTAATTGCTGGGTGGATTTGTAAAAAATATTTTTTTAAATCTTGAGTGAATCTTGTATGTATGAATGTCTAAGACTTGAACCCTAGCTAGATTTAAAACTTAGACATTCCCATGGGAAGTAACACTTGTATTTTTAGGCATATTTCTTTAACTAAAGACAGACATGCTCATTAAGAAACTAAATGAAATATTTCTTTAAAAAGAACTCAGTGTCTCAGTAAGGCTGCCTGACTTTTCTGTGCAAGTCACAATGATGTCCGGAGTATAAAAATATATCTTAAGTTCTCCAGGAACAAGATAGATGTTCTCAGTTTCTCAACAACTCTCTCTCAAACCTAAGTGAAACTTTGGCTGCCCTTCAAAAACCTCAAGTTTACCAAATTGCAGATCAATGAACTCAGCTCTTACTAAAACTTCTAAGGGAGAGCCCTATACAGAAGGATTTGAGGCATAAGCACAGATGTTCTTTGAACCATGCTTGTGAAAAACAAATCAAATACTAGATTTCTTGTTCCACTCTCTTTGATTGCCTGAAATAAGACTATTCATAACAGTTTCATTTTCTCTGTTTTCCAAAAATAAATTAGATCTCAGCTCTGCTTATAGAAACATCTGTTGAAGTAAAAATTCTTTTTATGAAGTCACGGGAAAGAG
>NW_006782534.1:1250822-1252937 GCF_000442215.2 Lipotes vexillifer | reverse complement strand
GGAAAGAGTTAACATGAAACTTTCCACCACTTCTCCATACCCTTAATCTTTGTGTTTTTAATATACTTATCAAAAGAAATATGACATGTTAATACAAATGGTTATTGCTGACATCCATTTCTTCCTTTGCCTAGCGTTTTGAAGATCCATTGCAATTATGATAGGCCAGTGAGAGATTTATATTACTTGGAAAACAAACAGATGTATTTGCTTTACTTAAATAACAGCCTCTCTTTAAAAGCCTCTGTCTTTGAATGCAGATTTTACAAATGAAAGAGGACGTTCTGTGGGTTCTTACATTTCCGTGACTGCTCATTTGGTTTCAGCAAATCATCTTTAAATAGGTAAGACACTTCCCTGAAAATGAGAAGGAAGGTCAAATAAAAACTGGAACCACTGGCCTTAGCCACTGTGAGTGACAGCATAAGAAAAGTGAGAGCAATGGTTGCTCTGGCCCAGAAGATAAGGAGTTGAAAACAAAGAAATAGTTCTTCTAAACAGCCATGCCATCTTAATAACAACACCCCAAAACTGCTGTTAGCTGTTATGGAGATAAAGCTGATAACTGTGGTCAGATAAGAGACCAGCTCCTAAGAGCAATGAAAAGTTGAGATTTATCTTTTCTTCTAGTGTTTGAAGATTTAGTCTGGAATTAAGGATAATTTTTACAGAATTGTAAAGAGAGTGTAGCATTACCCCAATGTTCATAGCAGCACTATTTACAGTAGCCAAGACACAGAAGCAACCTAAATGTCTGTCGACCTACGAGTGGATAAAGAATATGTGATATATATACAATGGAATATTACTCAGCCATAAAAAATGGACTATTGCCATTTGTAGCTACATGGATGGACCTAGAGATTATCATACTAAGTGAAATAAATCAGAGAAAGATAAATATCATATGGTACCACTTATATGTAGAATCTAAAAAAATGATACAAATGAACTTATTTACAAAACAGAAATAGACTCACAGACAGAAAACAAACTTATGGTTACCGAAGAGGAAAGGTAGGGAATGATAATTTGGGAATTTAGGATTAACAGATACACACTACTACATATGAAATAGATAAACAATAAGGACCTACACCTATTGTATAGCACAGGGAACTACATTCAATATCTTGTAATAACCTATAATGGAAAATAATCTGGAAAAGAATATATATAAATGTATACGTATACATGTGTATATATGTGTGTGTGTGTATATATATATATATATATATATCTGAATCACTTTTCTGTATGTGTGAAACACTGTTTATCAACTATACTTCAATAACAAAATAAAAACATTAAAAAAATAAAAAGGGAGTGTAGCACTGAACATACATTTTTGTATTTATCATGGAAGATCCTTGCTAAATCATGTGTTGCTCCCTTCAGAGACAACCTGGGTTACTTTTTTAAAATTTAATTTAATTTTTACTTTATTTTTAACATCTTTGTTGGGGTATAATTGCTTTACAGTAGGGTGTTAGTTTCTGTTGTATAACAAAGTGAATCAGCTATACATATACATATATCATGATATCTCCTCCCTCTTGTGTCTCCATCCCATCCTCCCTATACCACCCCTCTAGGTGGTCACAAAGCACCAAGCTGATCTCCCTGTGCTATGCAGCTGCTTCCCACTAGCTATCTGTTTTACGTTTGGTAATGTATATATGTCCATCCCACTCTCTCACTTCGTCCCAGCTTACACTTCCCCCTCCCCGTGTCCTCAAGTCCATTCTCTATGTCTGAATCTTTATTCCTTTCCTGCCCCTAGGTTCTTCAGACCCTCTTCTTTTTTTTTTTAGATTCCATATATATGTGTTAGCATACGGTATTTGTTTTTCTCTTTCTGACTTACTTCACTCTGTATGACAGACTCTAGGTCCATCCACCTCACTACAAATAACTCAATTTCGTTTCTTTTTATGGCTGAATAATATTCCATTGTATATATGTAACACATCTTCTTTATCCATTCATCTGTTGATGGACACTGAGGTTGCTTCCATGTCCTGGCTTCTGTAAATAGAGCTGCAGTGAACATTTTGGTATGTGACTCTTTTTGAATTATGGTTTTCTCAGGGTATATGCCCAGTAGTGGGATTG
>NW_006782534.1:1241726-1250713 GCF_000442215.2 Lipotes vexillifer | reverse complement strand
AACCCGCGTCCCCTGCATCGGCAGGCGGACGCTCAACCACTGCGCCACCAGGGAAGCCCTACATGATTCTTTTTGAATTATGGTTATCTCAGGGTATATGCCCAGTAGTGGGATTGCTGGGTTGTATAGTAGTTCTATTTTTAGTTTTTAAAGGAACCTCCATACTGTTCTCCATAGTGGCTGTATCAATTGACATTCCCACCAACAGTGCAAGAGGGTTCCCTTTCCTCCACACCCTCTACAGCATTTATTGTTTGTAGATTTTCTGATGATAGCCATTTTGACTGGTGTGAGATGCTACCCCATTGTAGTTTTGATTTGAATTTCTGTAATGATTAGTGATGTTGAGCATACTCTCATGTGTTTGCTGCAAATCTGTATATCTTCTTTGGAGAAATGTCTGTTTAGGGCTTCTGCCCATTGTTTGGATTGGGTTGTTTGTTTTTTTGATATTGAGCTGCATGAGCTGCTTGTAAATTTTGGAGATGAATCCTTTGTCAGTTGCTTCATTTGCAAATATTTTCTCCCATTCTGAGGGTTGTTTTTTCGTCTTGTTTATGGTTTTCTTTGCTGTGCAGAAGCTTTTAAGTTTCATTAGGTCCCATTTATTTTTGTTTTTATTTCCATTTCTCTAGGAGGTGGGTCAAAAAGGATCTTGCTGTGATTTATGTCATAGAGTGTTCTGCCTATGTTTTCCTCTAAGAGTTTGATAGTGTCTGGCCTTACATTTAGGGCTTTAATCCATTTTGAACTTATTTTTGTGTGTGCTGTTGGGAGTGTTCTAATTTCATTCTTTTACATGTAGCTGTCCAGTTTTCCCAGCACCACTTATTGAAGAGACTGTCTTTTCTCCATTGTGTATTCTTGCGTCCTTTATCAAAGATAAGGTGACCATGTGTGCATGGGTTTATCTCTGTGCTTTCATTCCTGTTCCATTGATCTATATTGCTGTTTTAGTGCCAGTACCGTACTGCCTTGATGACTGTAGCTCTGTAGTATAGTCTGAAGTTCGGAAGCCTGATTCCTCCAGCTCTCTTTTTCTTTCTCAAGATTGCTTTGGCTATTCAGGGTCTTTTGTGTTTCCATACAAATTGTGAACTTTTTTGTTCTAGTTCTGTGAAAAATGCCATTGTTAGTTTGATAAGGATTGCATTGAATCTCTAGATTGCTTTGGGTAGTATAGTCATTTTCACTGTGTTGATTCTTCCAATCCAAGAACATGGCATATCTCTCCATCTGTTTGTATCGTCATTAATTTCTTTCATCAGTGTCTTATAGTTTTCTGCATACAGGTCTTTTGTCTCCTTAGGCATGTTTATTCCTACATATTCTATTCTTTTTGTTGCAGTGGTAAATGGGAGTGTTTCCTTAATTTCTCTTTTAGATTTTTCATCATTAGTGTATGCAAGAGATTTCTGTGCATTAATTTTGTATCCTGAAGCTTTACCAAATTCATTGATTAGCTCTAGTAGTTTTCTTGTAGCATCTTTAGGATTCTCTATGTATAGTATCATGTCATCTGCAAACAGTGACAGCTTTACTTCTTCTTTTCTGATTTGGATTTGTTTTATTTCTTTTTCTTCTCTGATTGCCGTGGTAAAACTTCCAAAACTATGTTGAATAATAGTGGTGAGAGTGGGCAACCTTGTCTTGTTCCTGGTCTTCATGCTAATGGTTTCAGTTTTTCACCCTTGAGAACGATGTTGGATGTGGGTTTGTCATATATAGCCTTTATTATGTTGAGGTAAGTTCCCTCTATGCCTACTTTCTGGAGGGTTTTAATCAAAACTGGGTGTTGAATTTTGTCGAATGTTTTTTATGCGTCTATTGAGATGATCATATGGTTTTTCTCCTTCAGTTTGTTAATATGATTTATCACATTGATTGATTTGTGTATTTGAAGAATCTTTGCATTCATGGGATAAATCCCACCTGATCATGGTGGATGATCCTTTTAATGTTCTGTTAGATTCTGTTTGCTAGTATTTTGTGGAGGATTTTTGCATCTATGTTCATCAGTGATATTGGCCTGTGGTTTTTCTTCTTTGCGACATCTTTTCTGGTTTTGGTATCAAGGTGGTGGTGGGCTTGTAGAATGAGTTTTGGAGTGTTCCTCCCTCTGCTGTATTTTGGAAGAGTTTGAGGAGGATAGGTGTTAGCTCTTCTCTAAATGTTTGATAGCATTCACCTGTGAAGCCATCTGTTCCTGGCCTTTTGTTTGTTGGAAGATTTTTAATCAGTCTCAATTTTAGTGCTTGTGATTGGTCTGTTTATATTTTCTATTCTTGGTTCATTCTCTGAAGGTTTTCAAAGAATTTGTCCATTTCTTCTAGGTTTTCCATTTTATTGGCATAGATTTGCTTTATAGTAATCTCTCATGATCCTTTGTATTTCTGCAGCGCCAGTTGTTAGTTCTCCATTTTCATTTCTAATTTTATTGATTTGAGTCTTCTCCCTTTTTTTCTTGATGAGTCTGGCTAATGGTTTATCAATTTTGTTTATCCTCTCAAAGAACCATCTTTTAGGTTTATTGATCTTTGCTATTGTTTTCTTTGTTTCTTTTTCATTTATATCTGCTCTTTATGATTTCTTTCCTTCTGCTAACTTTGGGGTTTTTTTGTTCTTCTTTCTCTAATTGCTTTAGTTGTAAGTTTAGGTTGTTTATTTGAGATGTTTCTTGTTTCTTGAGGTAGGATTGTATTGCTATAAACTTCCCTCTTAGAACTGCTTTTACTGCATCCTATAGGTTTTGGGTTGTCGTGTTTTCATTGTCATTTGTTTCTAGCGATTTTTTGATTTCCTCTTTGATTTCTTCAGTGACCTCTTGGTTATTTAGTAGTATATTGTTTAGCCTCCTTGTGTTTGTATTTTTTACAGATTTTTTCCTGTTATTTATATCTAGTCTTATAGCATTGTGGTCAGAAGTTACTTGATACTTCGGGTTTCTTATTGTAGGTCTTTTCCTTCTCTTGTGTTTTGTGCCTAGAGAAGTTCCTTTAGCATTTTTTGTAAATCTGGTATGGTAGTGCTGAAGTCTCTTAGATGTTGCTTGTCCATAAATATTTTAATTTCTCTGTCAAATCTGAATGAGATCCTTGCTGGGTAGAGTAATCTTGGTTGTAGGTTTTTCTCTTTCATCACTTTAAGTATGTCCTGCCACTCCCTTCCACCTTGCAGAGTTTCTACTGAAAGATCAACTGTTAACCTTTTGAGGATTCCCTTGTATATTATTTGTTGCTTTTCCCTTGCTGCTTTTAATATTTTTTCTTTGTGTTTAATTTTTTATAATTTTATTAATGTGTGTCTTGGCGTGTTCCTCCTTGGATTTATCCTGTATGGGACTCTCTGTGCTTCCTGCACTTGATTGACTATTTCCTTTCCCATATTAGGGAAGTTTTCAACTATAATCTCTTCAAATATTTTCTCAGTCCCTTTCTTTTTCTCTCTTCTTCTGGGACCCCTATTACTAGAATGTTGGTCCATTTAATGTTGTCCCAGAGGTCTCTGAGACTGTCCTTAATTCTTTTCATTCTTTTTTCTTTCTTCTGCTCTGTGGTTGTTATTTCCACTATTTTATCTTCCTGGTCACTTATCCGTTCTTCTGCCTCAGTTATTCTGCTATCGATTCCTTCTAGGGAATTTTTAATTTCATTTATTGTGTTGTTCATCATTGTTTGTATGCTCTTTAGTTCTAGATGCTTGTTAAACGTTTCTTGTATTTTCTCCATTCTATTTCCAAGATTTTGGATCATCTTTACTATCATTACTCTGAATTCTTTTTCAGGTAGACTGCCTATTTCCTCTTCATTTGTTTGGTCTGGTGGGTTTTTACCTTGCTCCTTCATCTGCTATGTGTTTCTCTGTCTTCTCATTTTGCTTAACTTACTGTGTTTGGGGTCTCCTCTTCTCAGGCTGCAGGTTTGTAGTTCCTATTGATTTTGGTGTCTGCCCCCCATGGCTAAGGTTAGTTCAATGGGTTGTGTAGGCTTCCTGGTGGAGGGGACTGGTGCCTGTGTTCTGGTGGATGAGATTGGGTCTTGTCTTTCTGGTGGGCAGGACTGTGTCCGGTGGTGTGTTTTGCAGTGTCTGTGACCTTATTATGATTTTAGGCAGCATCTCTGCTAATGGATGGGGTTGTGTTCCTGTCTTGCTAGTTGTTTGGCATAGGGTGTCCAGCATTGTAGCTTGCTGGTTGTTGAGTGGAGCTGGGTCTTAGCTTTGAGATGGAGATTTCAGAGAGAGCTTTTGCCGTTTGCTGTTACATGGAGCTGGGAGGTCTCTGGTGGACCAGAGTCCTGAACTCAGCTCTCCCACCTCAGATGCACAGGCCTGACACCTGGCCGGCACACCAAGACCCTGTCAGCCACATGGCTCAGAAGAAAAGGGAGAAGAAAAAGAAAGAAAGAAAAAATAAAATAAAGTTATTAAAATAAAAAAAATTAAAAATTAATAAAAAAGGACAGACAGAACCCTAGGACAAATGGTAAAAGCAAAGCTATGCAGACAAAATCACACAAAGAAGCATACACATACACACTCACAAAAAGAGAAAAAGGAAAAAAAATTTTTTTATATATAAAAGGGAGAGAGCAACCAAATCAATAAAGAAATCTACCAATGATAATAAACTCTAAATATTAAACTAAGATACCAGAAACAAATTTGATGCATAAAGCAAACCCCAAATCTACAATTGCTCCCAAAGTCCACCTCCTCAATTTGAGGTGATTCGTTGTCTATTCAGGTATTCCACAGGTGCAGGGTACATCAAGTTGATTCTGGAGATTTAATCCGCTGCTGCTGGGAGAAATTTCCCTTTCTCTTCTTTGTTCGCACAGCTTCCGGGCGGGGGGTGGGGGTGGGGGGGGTGGGGCGGGGAAGCTTTGGATTTGGCCCCGCCTCTGCGTGTAGGTCGCCTGAGGGCGTCTGTTCTTCGCTCATACAGGACGGGGTTAAAGGAGCCGCTGATTAGGGGGCTCTGGCTCACTCAGGCCGGGGGGAGGGAGGGGTACAGAGTGGGGGCGAGCCGGCGGCGGCAGAGGCCGGTGTGACATTGCACCAGCCTGAGGCACTCCGTGTGTTCTCCCGGGGAAATTGTCCCTGGATCCTGGGACCCTGGCAGTGGCGGGCTGCACAGGCTCCCGGGTGGGGAGGTGTGGATAGTGACCTGTGCTCGCACACAGGCTTCTTGGTGGCGGCAGCAGCAACCTTAGCGTCTCATGCCCGTCTCTGGGGTCCGCGCTGATAGCCGTGGCTCGCGCCCGTCTCTGTAGCTCGTTTAGGCAGTGTTCCTAATCCCCTCTCCTGGTGCACCCCCAAAACAATGGTCTCTTGCCTCTTAGGCAGCTCCAGAGTTTTTCCCGGACTCCCTCCCGGCTAGCTGTGGCACTAGCCCCCTTCAGGCTGTGTGCACGCCGCCAACCCCAGTCCTCTCCTTGGGATCTGACCTCCGAAGCCCAAGCCTCAGCTCGCAGCCCCGCCCACCTCGGCGGGCGAGCACACAAGGCTCTCGGGCTGGTGAGCGCCGGTCGGCACCGATCCTCCGTGCGGGAATCTCTCCGCTTTGCCCTCCGCGCTCCTGGTGCTGCGCTCCCCTCCGCGGCTCCGAAGCTTCCCCTCTCCGTCCCCGCAGTCTCTGCCCGCGAAGGGGCTTCTAGTGTGTGGAAACGTTTCCTCCTTCACAGCTGCCTCCCAGAGGTGCAGGTTCCGTCCCTATTCTTTTGTCTCTGTTTTTTCTTTTTTCTTTTGCCCTACCAGGAACATGTGGGAGTTTCTTGCCTTTTGAGAGGTCTGAGGTCTTCTGTCAGCGTTCAGTAGGTGTTCTGTAGGAGTTGTTCCACATGTAGATGTATTTCTGATGTGTTTGTGGGGAGGAAGGTGATCTTACTCCTCCGCCATCTTGAAGGTCTCCGCCTGGGTTACATTTTGATCATCAAGTGGAAACTCTTCCTCCTGGCATGTAGATCTCTGCACTGTTGTCCTAACTTACATTACTGGTTCCGTCTTCCAAGGTCCTACATGCATTCAACTTTTCAGTGTGATCAAGCTTCTTAGTGTTCTCCATTTTCCTCCTTTGTACTTTGTTCATGCTGCATCTTCTACTTGCAATGCCATCTTCTTTCATTTCTGTCTTTGAATAAGTCTTCCCTTTCCTTAGATCTTAAAAGACCTAAAACCTTAAAAAAAAAAAATGCTGGACTTTTTTTATTTTTGTAGAATGCCACATAGGGACATTCACATAATAGATACCAAATTCTTAGTTGACATCTAAATTCCTTCTAAATGGTAAGATTTTATTACTTTATGACTTCAGAATCCAAAGAGGAACTCCAATCAAATAAACAAGGCAAATTTGCTGGTGACTAGAGAAAGGCTGCAATGCACTGGGCATTTCAGTGTTCATGCTGGTTGCTGTTGGGGAAATAAAATTAAAAACAACATATCCTTCCAACTAAGGAAACCTCTCTACAAAGGTAGAGAGAATGACAACACTTTTATTACTGAATAAGTATTAAACCAGAATGTCATGTGTATCACAGGTGATCTGTTAAGAGATTATAAAGATGGAAACAATCTCAGCCTTTTGTATAGCTAAGCAGATACAAATCATTATGTAACTAGTCCTCAGATAAATAGTAACTATTTATCCTCCAGATAAATAGTAACTGGTCCTCAAGTTAGGAGACTAGACAGTACCACTTGTCAAGCATAGTTTATCATATATTCACCTGGTAATTGAAATGACCATCTATGTTAGCTAACTGACTTTATCCAGAGGATATACGCTCTTCTCATGACAGGAGGTAGTTATTGCAATTTGGTACGAATTTCCCACTGAAGTTAGGCTCCTGCCCTCCCAACAGACATAGGAAGATGCGGTGTTATCTTCCTAGAAAA
Organism: Lipotes vexillifer; assembly: GCF_000442215.2. Taxonomy (NCBI): domain Eukaryota; kingdom Metazoa; phylum Chordata; class Mammalia; order Artiodactyla; family Lipotidae; genus Lipotes; species Lipotes vexillifer. Next base: position 1,243,816 of record NW_006782534.1, on the reverse strand, counting down.
TTACATTTCAGAGAGTTGGTTCCCAGGTCTTTGAGGAAGACGTTCCTGGGTTTTAAAGTCAGCAAGAGATTGACTTACCTTTTAAAAAGATTTATGTGTATTTTGAAGAGAGAAAGAACTTAAAATTACAAATCTTCGAAAGTAAATAAGGAAAGGGATAGTGAATGGGGGGTTGGGGAGGATGTGTCTTCTCTTATTTTCTTCTTTTTTAAAAAATTCCAAAATTTTCAACTTTCTTTAATATACAGAAGAGCAGTCCTCTCATTCACTGTGCTTTTGTTGTAGATATACATTCAGACATTCTTCACTCTCTGAAGTATTTTTCTTTTCTGGTAGTATTTTATACATCAGATTATTTTCTATTGTGGTAGAATGCACATAATATAAAACTTTCTATCTCAATCTTTTTAAGTGTACAGTTTGGTGGTATTAGGTACCTTCTTATTGCTGTGCAACTGTCACCACCATCCATCTCCAGAATTGTTTTCATTCTATAAAACTGAAAACTGTACTCAGTAAACAATAACTCCCAATATCCTCTTGCCCTACCTCTTGGCAACCACTATTCTACCTTTTTTTCTGCTTCTTTTAAAAAAATCTCTCCCTTTTCCCCTGTGCCTCAGGCTCTGGTAACTGCTATTATACTCTCTGTTACTATGAGTTTGCCTTAAAAACACACACACACATTCCACATATGTGTGACATCATGCAATATTTGTCTTTCTGTGTCTGGCTCATTTTATTCAGCACGATATCCTCAAGTTTCATCCATATTATCAGAAATGGTAGAATCTCCTTTTTAAAGGCTGAATAAAATTCCATTGTTTATGTTCACCACATTTTCTTTATTCATCTGTTGATGAACATTTAGGTTGTTTTCCCATCTTGGCTATTGTGAATGGTGCTTCAGTGACCTTGGGAGTGCAGATGTCTCTTTGAGATAGTGATTAAGTCTTATATTTTAAATGTGTATTTGCCCTTGAAATACTACCCTGAGAGCAACAAGACCTAATTTCAGACCCCTCTCACAGGTAAGGACACAGAGCTGCTCAGGGACATACCTATAGGAGACACAACTGCCTTCACACTCGTGCGCACTTGCAGCTGATCATATTGAAGTCATAAACTGGCAGTAAGTGTTTGTACCTTTCTCTTATGACATGTTACTCTCTGTCATATATCAGAGTTATCTATATGCGTGCCTCATCTCCTTTGCATGACTTGGAGCCCCTGGATGGCAGGGAAAAACAATTTCTTATTGTTTTCTAACCCATTCATATTTAGCAACATTTATTCAGTATTTTCTGTGACAGGTACTCTGCTAAGGTAAGGGCACAGAGGTGAATATGAAGAGATGACACTTCATTAGGAGACACCAAATAATTGCAACTGGCCAAGGCCTTTAAGAGAAGTGTGAACAGAATGTAAGAGTGAGAAACTACCTGAAGGATTCTGGGAAGATTTTCTTAGGAGGTGTGATGGTTAATTAATTATATATGTCAATTTGAGTGGGCCGTGGGATGCCCAGATTAAGCATTGTTTCTGGGCGTGTCTGTGAGGGTGTTTCTGGGTGACATTAACATTTGAATCGATGGATTCAGACAAATAGATTGCCCTCCCCAATGTGAGTGGGCATCATCCAGTCTTTGGGGGCTTGACCAGAACAAAAGTGAGAGGAAGGAGGAATTTGCCCCTTTTTTCTGCCTCACTGCTTGAGCTGGAACATCTCATTTCATCTTCCTTTGCCCTTGGACTGGGATTTCCCTTATTGGCTCCTCTGGTTCTCAGGCCTTGGGACTTGGCCTGAATTATACCACTGGCTTTCCTCAGTCTCCAGCTTGTAGACAGAAGAATGTGGGACTTCTTAGCCTCCGTGGTTGCGGGAGCTTCCAGCTCCTCATATTGCTATGAGGAGCTCTCCTTTTATAATCCATTGGTTCTGTTTCTCTGGAGAACCCTGACTAATACAGGAAGTGACACTGAACCTTGGTAGAAATCTTTTTATCAGCTGGCTACATGCCTGCTCATAGACATATTGACTTTTTCTTGTGCTTAATTATCATCTGGGATCATAGAGCTGTTAGGGAAAG
>NW_006782534.1:1220003-1241231 GCF_000442215.2 Lipotes vexillifer | reverse complement strand
GGGAAAGAAGAAAGGCCAAGAGAGATATTCCTGGTGGGGGGAAAGGGCACTTGCATGGCCAGATTCCCAGGAGATTTTCAGAAAGGCCTTCAGATATATCCTTAACACCAACCACCTTGCCCTCTTAGTTCTAAAAACATGGGATCTGGTTGGGACCTGGCACACAGAGGATGTCATATTACTTGAGTTGAATGGGTTGGGTAAAGGTACAGAGGTGAGAGGAGATACTTGAAGATACAGAGTTCCAGGGGCAGTGCATCCAAGAATACAGGAATAGGAATATCATGGGGCAAAGCTAAGAGCATCAAACACTGTCTTCCTCTACTACTTTACTTTGTCTGCACTGAGCTTAGTTAGAAAGCTGAGACTTGATAGAGAATTCAAGCCTATTATTCAGATTCTGCCATAAAAAATATTTATTGTTGCCTTCTATTAAAACAACCTGGAGTTCTGACACTCAAAGGAGCAGGCTGTTCCTTTTAGAATATTTCTTCCTGAGTTGTAATCCCTAAATGGGGAAATGCATCCTACAAGATACTTAAGAATTTTATGATGCTCAGTAATTCACCATAGTCTCCTCAGTTTATGGTGGCAGTTCTGCTGGTAATGATAGCATGAATATTTTTATTAATGGCCATTACATCAAATGTTAGTTTCTTCAGGATTATTAAAATCCATTGTTTAGTTTCTGTTTTATTCTCCCCTGAACCCGCCTTTTGGCAGGTGATTGACTACAGCACTGCATAAGCCAATACTTTAAGGAAACAACTTGAGTACTAAAAAAATGTCTTTTAGCCACATCTGATGCATTTACAGAAACAGAAGAATTCTTCAGTGCTATGTCAACTTATACCACGGGGCAGGAAGAAATTATGGTTCTTCTATAATGAGTCTTTTGACAACCTGAACTCTAATAATGTTTTTAGAACTCCGTATTAGATTAAGAATTCAGTTGTCATACCTGTATAATATGTGAAGTTATTTCATTTTAGTTATAAACTGGAGTATTTCAGTGAAAGATGAACATTTCCTCTTTCTTGCTTTAACTGAGTTGAGGAAGGAGTTGAATGCTTCCTATCTTCCAGTGCCTTTTCCTTTTCATTTGTACTGGAAGTACATGAACCTTAAGTGTTGGAGATAATTAAGGAGGTTAACATTCTGTTTTGCTTTTAATTACGTATCTTACCTTTACCATCCTGTCTTGGAAACTAAAGGTGAGAAAAAAAAAAGAAACGTCCAAAATAAGACCAGTTATAGTTTCACAACTATGTCTTTATAACTGGGTTGGGTAGGAGAGAAAAGAAATGAATCTGAAGAACAGAGATCTAGGTCTAAGATACAAGATGCAGATTTAAGGGGCCATAGCAATTTGAGAGTCCTTTGTCTAAGGAATTTCGCTTATAGATCTGAGAAGACTTTACTCTGTTCCCATGGAGAGCTGACAGTGCCTGGAAAAATGTTTTCCTATATGCCAATAAATTTTGAAGAACTCACCAGGGGAATGTCTGGGTCAGCTCTTCAGTTTTCCTTAGGTACTTAAAATCCTTCCCTCAGTAGAAATATGCCAATAGAATATGTTTTAATGAACTATTATATGAAAATTACATTTATGATTTGAAATACTGCCTACTATGTACACCTATATGCAGCAACTTAGTCCTTTCCAAATATCTAAAGTGGTTATATAAACTTTTGGTTTATAGAATGCACATTTATCTTTTTTCCCACTCAACAGATATTTATGGAGCCCTTACTTTGTGATGAACCGTGTTTTAGGTACTAGAGGTAGAGCTATAAACAAGACAGTGCCCCTGCTTTTGTGGAGTTTATATTCTAGACTAGTGGGGAGGCATAGGATAAACCAAATAAAATATGTCAAGTAATTGTAAATGCAATGAAGAAATAAAAGTGAGATGATGGTGAGTGACTCTTTCGGGGTGGGAAAGGCTTGAGGAGGTCAGCTCTTTAGTCAGGATGTTCCCAGAAGGCATCTCTATGGAGGTGACATTTGAATCAGCCCTGGGATGATGAGAAGGAAACAGCCATGTGGAAAAATGAGGAGGAGACAGCAAGTGCAAAAACCCCGAGGTAATAAGTGAACTGATGAGACTCAAGGAGGCAGACTTGACTGCAGAGGTATTGCTGCCATGGTTAGGTGTAGGTGTGGGGAAGGTGATTTCTGAGGCCTTCTAAATGTCTACTTCTTAATATCAGTTGCCACTTTAACATCATGCACATTCAAACTGCATTTTAATATCTATCTATGCTCTGATAGTCAATAAAAATCAAGTAACTGTGCCAACTGCTTCTTCATAGGGCACTATAATTAGTTGTCACCGAGACAGAATATTTTCCTAATTTCTTCTTTCCTGCATTGATTTTTTTATTTAAAAAAATCATCTTTTTCCCAAACCATTTTCTAGGATATGAAAAGATTGACTTCTTGAAAGAAAAAAATACATTGTCTATTATATATTTTTGGATACTGGAGATAAATTATTTAAAATTTTGTGCTTAAAATTTTTATAGTTGTATTTTTATTTTTTGAGGGGGAGGATAGTGTTTCAAGGCATTTTAATTTATAAACTGCATGATTACTATTTAGTTTTATAACATGTAAATGAAGTAAAGGCATATATACTCCATTTTTAGGCAAAAACCTGAGTCATCAAAGATAAATAATGTATTTACATAAAAAATTAAGCAAAACTTAAAAAACTCCTATACTTTGCTTTAATGTTATAGACCATAACTGAATCACATATGGTTTTAATTTACATTATCTCAATACATAAGGAAAAGAAATTAATTCCTCCCATTTGCCTCAGGTGTGTGTGTGTGACCTAATATACTATATATTAGTTAATATGCTTATGTTAGTTAAAATATAGTATATATTTTATCTTAAGGTCATTTTTCAAGATACTGTATGTACATGAAAATAGTATAATATTTATTGCACTTAAAAAGAGTTCAACTTTTGGAATACTGCTCAGCCATAAAAAAGAATGAAATTCTGCCATTTGCAACAACATTGATGGACTTGGAAAGTATTATCCTAATTGAAATAAGTCAGACAGAGGGAGACAAATACTGTATGAAATCACTTAGCTGTGGAATCAAAAAAGTAAACTAGTGAATATAACAGGAAAGAAACAGACTCACAGATATAGAGAACAAACTTGTGGTTACCAGCGTGGAGAGTGAAGGGACGAGGGGCAAGATAGGGGTAGGGGATTAGGACACACAAACTACTATGTGTAAAATAGGCTGCAAGGGTATATTGTACAACACAGGGAATATAGCTAATATTTTATAACTATAAATGGAATATAACCTTTAAAAATTGTGAATCACTATGTTGTACACCTGAAACTTAAATAATATTGTACATGAACTACACCTCAATTAAAAACCAATTTTGTTTAGCTTTATGGTTAACAGAACGTTTTCAAATATGTTATCTCATATAATCTTTAACGCCAAGTTTGTAAAGAATATTGAGGCAGACATTGCTAGTTAGCTATTCATTCCAGTCTCCCTTCTTTACTAACATAACCCCAATTGTGACTGGACTGGAAATGTGTCCAGCTTAAAAAAACCCTACATTTCCTAACCACCTTTGCTACCCGTGGTATGTGACACAGTTGTGGCCAATGAACTATAAGTGGAAGTCTTACTTGGATCTCAAGAGCTTTTTCTTTTCCAATGAAGCTTCTGTCCCCTTCGGTCCCCCTTCCTCCTCTCATAACAGACATAACTTTTAGAGCTAGAGCTATCACAGATTTCTTAGGACCAGAGGGAAAGGCCAAGAGAACTCCAGTAACCATGACCCTGGCACCCTTAAATCACCAAACCAACTCCAACAACTCCATTCTCCTGGACTTCTTACGTGAGAACAGCACGCACAGTTGTTCACCTGCAGGCAATCCATTACTAATAAAAATATATTACTGGGGCTTCCCTGGTGGCGCAGTGGTTAAGAATCTGCCTGCCAATGCAGGGGACACGGGTTCGAACCCTAGTCCGGGAAGATCCCACATGCCACGGAGCAACTAAGCCCATGCGCCACAACTACTGAGCCTGCGCTCTAGAGCCAATGAGCCACAACTACTGAAGCCTGGGCGCCTAGAGCCCGTGCTCCACAACAAGAGAAGCCACCGCAATGAGAAGCCCATGCACCGCAACGAAGATCTCTGCAACTAGAGAAAGCCCACGTGCAGCAATGAAGACCCAACACGGCCAAAAATAAAAATAAATTAAAAAAATATATATATATATTACTAGTTAGAGTTTCAGTGATTTGACTAAGAGCACATAGCACATAAATGGCAGTCCTTGGGACTTGAACATGTCTTTATACTCTGTATCTTACATTCTTTTGCACTATACTACATTGCTTTGTTTGTATCACACAATTGCTTTAGTATTTTGATTTTATATTCCTGTTATTGTTCTTCTCAGAAATCTTGTCTAATTAGGTTGCAGTATTTTCCAGAGTAGATACTCATGTTCCTATTCACCTGATAGAATAATGTAATGTGATAGGTCAGGGGGTCAGTGTGCCAAACATATGCCAGAGGTAGCAGATAAATCCAGTTTTGTTGTAGTCACCACTCTGCTTTGGACAGCCTTCACCAGCCACCTCTCAGAAGAACCATAGCTGGTCCTTCTACCTTCAGATCCCAAATTTCCAATTTAAATTGTAGAAATTAGAAGTTATATTCATTCATTAAAAACAAAGTTATCGAATGCCAGGCACCAGGCGAGGTGGTGGTACTAGAATTATTAATGTAGTCTTACTATAGAAAATGCAGCTAGCATCCCTCCTCTGTTTGTCAGGCTAGACATCAACATATCACAATATTTTGGCATTTTTTTTTTGCCCTAGAGCAAGGGTTCAACACATTCTTGGAGCTTGACTAAAATTAAAACATGAATATTTTCTAGAGAACTGGCTCTATTTTTGTAATATAATTTGACACTTCAGTGGCTTTCAAATCTATGTCTTTAGAGCCACAATTATGCTGGTGATTTGGGCAAAAGCAGTTACCCATGCAAGTAGCTGCAGCTGTGTACAAATAGCCTAAAATTATACACTGCCCCCATCACAGCTCTATGCCTCACTTCTATGGAAGAGTGACCCTGAATTTCAGAATAGCATAACACAGATCTTTAAACAGGAGATGAATTACTATGCAGAGGAAGACATTGTCAGAATGTTCATATCTGTCCTCCAGATCTGGATTAGACAATTTTGGGTTCCATGTTTACAGAGAACTTGAGACCTCTTTGTGCTACAGTCAATCAACAAATAAGTAAAATCTCTAAACAGTGAATGTTTTGTCACATTTTAGTGCTATCTTTTGGGTCAAGAGTGAATTCCTGAGTTTAAGGGGTATCAGGGTGCCTCATCTTCTTGGAGGTCTTCTTCATCCTCAGCTGCTTTATCCTTTGTAAGGAACTGACATAAGTTCACATTTTTCTCAGTAGTTTGCAGCAAATCATATCCACTTTAAGGTTTTTTTTTTTCTCTCCGTTGTTCACTGTGCGTACAAATAAGGAATCTGAGAATGTGAATGTAATTAAAAAATGCTCTCTAATGAGCATGGCAGGAAAAACCTTCCAGCCATCATCTTTTTTTCCCCCTCTAGATATAGTTGATTGCAGTGTAAGGTGTTTGTACATTTTCTAAAGCAACATCACTATGCTGTATATTTTATGGATTGGCTTGCTGTTACAGAGGAATGTACTAAATCAGAAATGTCTGCTTTATTGAAAATATTCTGCACTACAGTCTTGCATTGTGTTTCCTATTCGTCCCTAGAACCATAAACATCTAAAGGCTAACATCATTTTTTTTCCGTAGTTCACTGGGTAACTGTATCTGATAACTAAATTAAATGTAAATGAAGAATTTATTTCTCAAGTCTTGTTAGTATTCCTAACCCCATAAATATACTTTTCTAAATAATAGAGTCTATTCTAATGTATGACATAGAAGTCCTGTTAGGCTCAAGGGTGTGTAGAAATAGAGATTTCTATTCTATGTACTAGATACACACATCTGGAGGAGAAAGAAATTAGTTTCCTAACACTTTTTCTGGCTAGAAAAGTGGAAGAATTACAGTGGAAATCAGACTAAACTGGCTAAAGGATTTTCTTCTTAATGATAACATATAATTGGGTTATGAAATTGCTACTAAAATCTTATAAAGTATCAGGTCTTTTCTATATGACACTAAAAAACTATAGACACATCAGATACTGCAAATGGGCCATATATATTGTCATTCTGGGCAATCTTGTGCATTTAAAATAAAGAAAACCTTCCTTTATATAGAGAAGACATCTTAGACTTTTCTGAAAGTAACAGGATCTAGGAACACCATCTTTCTCTGTGGAAACTTTCAATTAAGGACTAATCTGCAAGAGAATTGCACTGATGGGTGGTGGACAGTCACCATGGACTGCTTTCGGTAGTGGCTAATGGGTTGGCATTTTTCTTCATAGAGGTGCCATGGGAGGAAGCTGAAACCAATAAGATAGGTGTTGATTGGCTGGGTGACCTTGAACTTTGGTTTGCTAAAGTTGTTGAATTTATAAAGGGTAAAAAGAATGCCTTTCCTGACTAAAGGAAAGAAACCAGTCTGCATCTCAAGGGACCTCTTAGAGCCCCGCTGTTTCCAGGAGTCAGATTTTCAGGCACATTTGAAACTAAATTCGAAACTGCAAAATCGTTCCTCCCTTCCCCCTTTGGCGGTAGTGGTGATGATATGAATGTGGGCAAAACTGGGAAATAAAGTAAATAAGCTACATGGTGGTTATAAGATCCCAAATGGATAAAAAGTTGAATTTTAGGCGAAAGTACACATGTATCTATTGTAATCTATTTTATTTTATTTTTTTTAATGACAGGGCCTTAGGCAGTTGAATGTGCCTATTTTAGTCTAGGAATGGGTTACCCATTCCCATCCACTCATAAATACATATGAGGGATGAAACATTTAGGCAGGTTCCATATTCTTAAGACTACCTCTGACTTGCTACTGTTTTGTTGATTTTATTTTGAGGAAAAGTGTGTGGTGCGGCAGGTAATACTTTTGAATAGATGAGTGATGTGATCAGAAAAGGCCTGTTAGGAAAATTAATCTGATTGTAGGATGGATTGGAAGAGAGGTTCAGTCTGTGAGACGATTCAGGAGGCTAAGAGAAAACAATATAACTTACCTACCCCTGTAGGCAAATTTAAATCAATGCCTTCTCTTACCAGGTCATGCTAATTCATTTATTTGCCTGTGATACCATATCTGTTTTTGAAAACAGATATGAGATAGGTTACAAATTAAGGTAGATGTATACACAAAGATCATGAAGATAGAAGAACAACAGCCATTTAACCAAGATCTCTTTCAGGGAAAGCATCGTGTTAATCTTTGTGCCCTTGGTGCCTACCACAGTACTTGGCACCTAAGTACTAAATTAATGTTGGCTGAATTAATGAAGAGCTGGGTGATAATTGATAATTGGGTCAGAAATCACAGCATCTTGAATATAGGTCCTCCCTTCTGACCCCGTGCCCAGATTTAACTTTCAGTTTTTTGGCAGCTAAAGGCAAATCTAAATGACAAATTCTTTGGTACCTTAAAAAAAGGAACATAGATTTTTCTAGCCCTAACTCTAAGGGGAGTTCATGACATGTATCTTTATGTAGGGGACATGGACAAAGTCTTCAGCAGCACCTTCACAAACAAGGAAGAAATGTCGTATTGAGGTTCCTTATATTGACCCCTTGATAAAGGCCAAGGCATAATATTATAGTTCTGTAAAGGCATTTCTGTGGCCAAGTAAGAGCTGAAGGAAGTTATTTGGTACAGCTGAATACTGAAGAGTGAATTGCAAAAATGATGACTGCTTTTTGGCATAGTTAACATGATAGTTTTTTATGATAGTTGATTGGTAAATAAGTTCAGTTGCTCCTTCAGGCAGCTTTTATTCTTATTTGATAAGGCAAGAGAATATTTATTTGGTTCATCTAAAGAAATTCACATAGAAAATATTTATGCTGGGGTAGCAAAACCATTTTTCCCCCATACAAAACATTAAGCCTCATATACAAAGCTGATGAAATCTGATTGACATGTGTAATTGAGAGAGAGAGAGTGGGAAAAGCCACCACCATGAAGGCTCCTGTGATACCTCTGTGAAATGCTAGGGCTTTGGAGAGCCCGGTTTTAAAACCTCTTTCTAAAAGCTTTAGAAAGTTGCCTAAAGATCTGTGTCTTATCCCTTGTTCTCCATCATTTATAGGACCTGAATTTTAAGTCTCAAGAGCTAATTCCTATCCATGCTGATTCTTAAGAAATTATGATAAAGAACCTGAGGGAATATTACTAGGATTTGTATCCAGAACACATAGTAGGTTGTGAATGTTTTTGCCTTGGAATCAAAAGCAAATGATACATTAACAACCGCTGTAAGTCTGTGCTAAGGCATAGCTCAGGGTCAGGCTGAGGGTGTACCCACTCCAGCTGAAGTGTACCAGTGAGGCACGGTCTAGAAAAGAATTCCAAGTCATCCTAAGATTATAATGTCAGGTAAAGGGATCATAGAAAATAAAAATTTTGCAAGACTGTCAGGTTGGGATGTCTGAAAAATCCTTGAACACCTCAACAAGAAGAGCCCAGCATATACATTAAGACATATTTGCAGAAACTAACGCACCATTGTAAAGCAATTATACTCCAATAAAGATGTTAAAAAAAAACAGTTTCATATTAAAAAAAAAGACATATTTGATCTTCTTTTATTGGGGAGGAGTTCATATTGGCATTAGAAGAAATGACTTCTAATTGGTTATATCAGGTAACTAAGAAAAGTCCTTCTTACTGTTACCAGGATCAGTGAGACCAAGCCCCCTTGTCTCTACATTGCCCAGTGATCATATTTTAATAAAGGACTCAAACTTTAGCAAGAGGCAGTCACTCTCTAGATCTCTGGCTCTGTATAAACAAGGTTTTAAAACCCCCAAATGAAGATTATCAGGTCAGAGTCTGTATTTGACTTTATCTTGTCACATCCTAGAGATTTTTAGTCCTTACCAGATATATTCCAGAGATCATGGAAAAAGCAGCCCTTTGCCTCCTCAAACCTTGGACCATGTTTCTATATGTAACAGGATGTTCAGTGGCATTTTTTGCCTGGGATATAGAGACTAGATCTCAAAGCTAGGTTAAACCTCTATTCTCTCTCTCTCTCTATATATATATATTTTGGTGGGGGGGCCGTGCTGTTGGGCATGCGGGATCTTAGTTCCCCAACCAGGGATTGAACCTGCACCCTCAGCAGTGAAAGCGTGGAGTCCTAACCACCGGACTGCCAGGGAGTTCTCTAAACCTCTGTTCTTAAGAGAGCCATCATAATAGAGAGCCCCCACCTCACTCAGGACTAAAGGGCAGAAGCCTTGCTACCTCCAGTCATTACCCCAACCTTCTGGTCCCCAATTCCAGTCTATGAGAGATGGGATGAGGGAAGGGGGAGCTTTGCAGGCACACACAGCATAGCCCTGAGGAGTGCGGTGCTGTGATAATTGGGGCAGGGGATGGGAAGAATAACGCTAAGCAGAAGAAAGGTGCTTCGGCTTCTCAAGGTGAAATGGGGGGACCTGGGAAAACTCCTCTGAGACACTTGAGGTGCCTGCAAGAAGGGGAAACTGTCACTCAGGGATAGAAGTTAGATTTGTCAAAGGACTTGGTGTATCCCTGTGCTTAACTCAGCAGGGAAAGGAGAACTGACGTGAAATAGAAGGGCTGAGAGGAGGCAGGGCGGGGAGTGGGGGAGTAGCCTACCTTCCCAGCATTCGGCATGGCAAGGAAGGAAGCGTGAATTTCTCACTGGTCACAGAGGTACCAAGGAGTAGCTGTGCTTAAGCTCTCTTCTCTGGACCCTACAGAGTATGAGGGGCAACCCTACAAAAAGGGCTTTAGGGTATACCACTCTGTTGAGAGTGGGCCAGCAAAGAGGTCAGGCTGGAACCAGATTTCCTCATGTCCAGGGACTGTACATGGAGGACACCTTGCAGAGTAAGCTGAAAGATTCACACGTGTGTCTCACATGTGAGGGGTTGGACGTTTTCTGCAGATTGCACATCCGTGGCCAGTGGTACCCAGTAATGCCATTCAAGTAAGAGATGCTTGTCCCTTTCATCTGAAGGGGGAGAGACCCAGTGGAGGAGGGAATGTCCTAGAGGGAGCTCGCTGATGTTCACTCTAAGGTAAAGGAGGAAGATAAGTTAAATAATATATTTTCCTCTACTTCCTTCACATCCATTCTACCACAGACTGAGCAATAATGACTGGGGAAAGCTTTAAATGATATGAGATTGGAAATCAGATTGAACAAACTATTGAAAACAAAAGGTGATTAAGAAGTTATGGAGGGCTTCTCTGGTGGCGCAGTGGTTGAGAGTCCGCCTGCCGATGCAGGGGACACGGGTTCCTGCCCCGGTCCGGGAAGATCCCACATGCCGCAGAGTGGCTGGGCCCGTGAGCCATGGCTGCTGAGCCTGCGCGTCCGGAGCCTGTGCTCCGCAAGGGGAGAGGCCACAAAAAAAAAAAAAAAAAAAAAAAAAAAAAAAAAAGAAGTTATGGAGCCTGCCCAGGACACTGTTAAATGCTCTGCTACACTGGAGAAGAGGGGAGCCACTTAGGAGGCTTTGGAGAGAAAGAAAAAAACTTTTTATGTTTATACTCCACCAAGGAGAGGCTTTTAAATAAACTGGTTCATGTAGGTGATGATTTACTAACACTTCCAGGTTGCACGTCAAAGCCAAATCCATCTGGCTGAGTCATAACCACCAGATCAATTTCTTATGAGATGAGAATATAGGCCTCCTTGGCCGGTGCATCTTGAGAGGTCAGTGGCTTAATGAAAACTGCCAGCCATGGGGCGATGCAATGACATTCTATGGCCTTGGGTGTAGGTGGTGTTCTACTAAAGAGTCTGGGATATTGCTTAAAATGATGCCAAATATTAGGAGTATCTCCTTTTTGGTTAATTTTTTTTTCTTTCTTTCTTTTTTTTTTTTTTTTTTTTTCGGTACGCGGGCCTCTCACTGTTGTGGCCTCTCCCATTGAGGAGCACAGGCTCCGGACGCGCAGGCTCAGCAGCCATGGCTCCCGGGCCCAGCTGCTCCGCGGCATGTGGGATCTTCCCGGACCGGGGCACGAACCCGTGTCCCCTGCATCGGCAGGCGGACTCTCAACCACTGCGCCACCAGGGAAGCCCCTTTTCGGTTAATTTTAACATATATTTGAAATTAAGAAAAAGAAGCAAATCTAGTTACCTACAGATGTAAATCAGAAAAAGATTATTCTTCTGATTCTTTGTTCTGTATCTAAAAAAAGGATAACACAGCATTTATATATTACCACATTGGATCAGCTCTCTTTCTGGGTTCTTTTTCTTAATTTTTTCTACAAATGTCCAACCATATTTGGACCCTTCCTTTTTATTGATTTGTAGGGTTCATTCCTTTGTAGGGTTTTGGCAATTTTACCTTTTTGTTGAGCTCTTCTGAACAGAAGTGATTGGCAGGAATGATATCCAATCATAATTGCATGCCTCAATAGAGGTGCTTCTAGAGGCAGGCCACTTTCTGCTTTTTAGTAGCAATATTAAATAGGAAGCTGGTATAATTTTTTTTAATTTTAAGAGTTTATTTTTTTAAATTATTTTTTATTGTGTTGTGTTTAAAATGTTGTGTTAGTTTCTGCTGTACAGTGAAGTAAATCAGCTCTATGTATACGTATATCCCCTCTTTTTTGGATTTCCTTCCCATTTAGGTCACCACAGAGCACTGAGTAGAGTTCCCTATGCTCTATAGTCGGTTCTCATTAGTTGTCTATTTTATACATATTATCAATAGTGTATATATGTCAATCCTAGTCTCCCAATTCATCCTGCCCATACATTTGTTCACTACGTCTGTGTCTCTATTTCTGCTTTGCAAATAAGATCATTTATACCATTTTTCTAGATTCCACATATATGCATTAATATACGATATTTGTTTTTCTCTTTCTGACTTATTTCGCTCTGTATGATGGTCTCTAGGTCCATCCACGTCTCTGCAAATGACCCAGTTTCATTCCTTTTTATGGCTGAGTAATATTCCATCATATATATGTCCCACATCTTCTTTATCCATTCCTCTGTTGATGGACATTTGGGTTGCTTCCATGTCCTGGCTATTGTAAATAGTGCTGCAATGAACATTGGGGTGCATGTGTCTTTTTCAATTATGGTTTTCTCTGGGTATATGACCATAGTATAATTTTGGACAAAGATATTTCTTACAGGTACTTGGCTAACATTTCATTCTTTCTGTATTGAACTGTATCTTCTAGAGAAGGACATACACATCTTACTTAAGAATAATAGATAGCAGTCATCATTTGCTAGTTCCATTTGTTTTCCACAAGAAAGAATAAAAACTATCAATTATACGGTAAACATAAGGGAGCTTTAGAACTTTTTGTTTTTGGCCATGCCACACAGCATGTGGGATCTTAGTTCCCCGACCAGGGATTGAACCCTGTGCCCCCTGCAGTGGAAGTGTGGAGTCCTAACCACTGGACTGCCAGGGAATTCCCAAGAATTTTTTTAATTTTTTGCAGTACATGGGCCTCTCACTGTTGTGGCCTCTCCCGTTGCGGAGCACAGGCTCCGGACGTGCAGGCTCAGCGGCCATGGCTCACAGGCACAGCCACTCCGCGGCATGTGGGATCTTCCCGGACCGGGGCGCGAACCCATGTCCTCTGCATCGGCAGGCGGACTCTCAACCACTGCGCCACCAGGGAAGCCCCTCCCAAGAATTTTAAAGGACAGTTTGACTAATGGTCTCCAAGAACTGGGTACCATCAAGAGAAGACTAGGTGAGTAAGACTGTGGGGCAGGCAGAGAAAATTGCTATGAGATTGCCATTAGATGAGTTTGGGTTGTTGTTCATAACTGCTCAGGGTGAGTACTGCACTGATCCAGGCAGCTCCCTTCACGTGGATCACGTGAATGACACGTGCTGGAGTAGTGCAGCGTGGTGACTCTAGGAATGTTATCATGGGTAGGTTGTACAGATGGAAAAACAAGTTTCTAGTCAGGTAGCCTTTGGGCTGGTCAGATTCTTTGAGAAGTTCAGCTGGTGAAAACGTTCCTGTAGATGATTAATTCTAAGGTCTAAGCTCTGCACACTGATCACTTGGCTTTATAGAAAGTCAGGCATGCCTTAACAGTACCTGGTTCTTTCCTAAGTAAGTCTGCAAATTCAATTAGAGGCTCTCTTCAGGTGACAGTCATGTATGGGAGGTTCTTCTGCCAAAGGGGCTTAGTATTTTCAGGGAGGTAAAGAGGGCTGTTAGTCTTGGAAGGCTACGGAGTTATGTCACAGGTGGATGGGAGGTAACCTAGCATGGTGTAGTCATCTCCTTATTGAAAAAAACTCATTAGGCACAATTTAAAACTTAGCCATTTCTTAAGTTTCTTTAAAGCAAAGGAGTCTGGAAAGGCAGATACAGAGGGACTGTATAGCATAGTGGTCTCTGGCGCTGGAATGCCTGGGTTTAAATCTCTGCTAAACCCTTATTCACAGTGTAACTTTGAGCGTGTTCCTTGACCTCTGTGTGCTTCACTCTTCTGAACTGGAAAATGAGGACACTAGTAGTACTTAAACAGTAGAGTTGTCATCAGGATTAAAGATGTTAATCCTCATGGAGTGGTTAAAACGTTGCCTTGAAAATAGTTACAATTTAATAACTATTAACCATATAAAAATCATCTCAGATATTCTGCCTCGACAAAAGGTGGATCTATTTAATTTGATTTTTTTTGAGAATCCACCTAAATTTAAAGGGGATTCTACTAATTACAGACTGTTAATCCTTCTAGAAAATGTCATAGGGAACTTTGCTGGAAGCATTGCTGAGAAATTTCATTGAAAGGTCTGACTTGCGTAGAACTTTTCTCCTATTTTCTTCTCAGCTTCTCTGATCAATATTGGGTGGTCATGCTTGGGAGACACTATGAATTTTTGCTATTTTATGTCTTTAGTCTCCAAATTATTTTGGAAACATAAGAATGGCATGATCTTAAACATGATACAGGATAGTGAAAAGAATTGAGGTATTTGGAGACTGAGAGACAAAGCTGGAATTCCTGGCCTGCTACTTACCAATGTGTAACTCCAGATGACAGTGATTGAGCCACCATTTGCCACAGAATGTTCTAGTCCATTTTCATGCAGTGTTTCTAATTCTCATCACCTTTAGACCTTGTGAATTTCATTTATTCAAGAAATGCTAATTGAGGGCCTAGTGTGAGCCAGGCAGAGAACTAGGGCTGTGGGTACTCCACAGGCTCTAGTAGTTATCATTTTTCCCATTTTATGCTTGCCAGAACAGGCTTGGATAGGTTAAATAGCTTTGCTAAGATCACAAGCTCATAAAGTGACAAGTTACTTAACCTTTATGAGCCCCTGTTTCTTTTATAAAAAGGGGAAAATAATACCTACCAGTAGCTAGCACACACAGATGAAAATGCCTCCTTCGCTGAGTGACGAGGATAACATGTAAAGTCTGGCATTTGTAGGCACTCAATAAGTGGCTGATAATAACAACAGAAACGATGATAATTTAGTGTGAAGTCCAGTTTCAATGCACTTCCATAGGAAAATTTAGTTTCTGATTCTCCTAAATTACTGGGACCAGTGATGAGTGTGGCTCTGTCAGTCTTTCTTAATTGACTGAGTTTAATGTTTATTGAGGCTTGCCTAGGAGTCCCCCTTAGGGCTGTAGGAAAAGCCTGTGTAGAACTATAGAAAATAAGCACTTGGTTTCCCCTGTTTGGGGTACGGCCCTCCTCTCAATTGCTTTGCTTATATCATCTCATTATTTACAGTTTAAAAAACTTAAAAAGCAGGTAATATTATAAAACCAAATCAAAAGATTCTTCACTAAAAAAGGTAAAACTGTTAAACTGCAACATACGGTAAAATTTAAGCCTCGAAATAACAAAGGGCCAAGCAGAGTTCTTTGTTTAAATGCTGTGAGTACCAGGTCTGAGGTTAATCCTCAAAGCAGGGAGCAGATGAGGAGACTTCAGGTAAAGCTTCTGAAAGTTGAGGCTTAGATGAGAGCCCATCCAACGGCAGCAGGAGCTGGAACTTTCCAGGCTGGTGCCAACAACCTTGAACCACTTCAGAGAAAAGCATACCCATTAGCCAAGGTGAGCCCTCACACCTGTAATGTTCCTGTAATGTTCCTGTCAGGCTACAGGGAACACGCAGGCCCCAGAAGCCAGTCATCATCTGAATTTTCCATCTCCAAAAATGCTTCAGGGCTTTAAACCTACCTTCTGTGTATGGAATGAAGAACTTTGTTTATTGTTAAAGGAATTTCAGGCATCTATGATCATGTTGGTGACCTTGAAGAATTTATGTAGCCTCTCCGTTTCCAAAACTGTAAATCAGGGATGATAAAACCTACCTCAGAGCAGAGGGTGGTTGTGAGGATTTGAAGGGGCAGCATGTGTAAAGCACCCAGCACAGTGTTGGGCCAGGAAAGCTGATCATGATAAAATGTGAACAGAGGGTCCTTCCCTGGTATCCACTTCACCACGGACTCATCTGTCCTCTCTGTAGTCTAGGCTGTTTTCACTCAGCTCACGTGCTGACCTTTTGATCGGATGTGAGCAATGCCTATAGTCTTTGATCGTTCTCTCAAATTTCTCTGCTCCTATAGGAAATAACCCACTTCTGACAGTACCAGTGCACAATCAGCACCTGGGAAGTTGGTGAGAGTATGAACTGGGTACCACCCTGGGCTGGCTGAAACCTTGTGGTTAGGGTGTCTGCCTGAGAAACAAAGTAAACATTTGTGGTAGTTTGGATTGAGTTGAAGCAGATGTTGGGGCAGAGCTTGGGGTGCAAGATATTTGCTGGGCATCAACACCTGTGAAGGTTTCAGAAAGCAGAATTGGGTGGAGGGAGAAGTCGAATTGTGATGTAGGTCCGACAAAACCTTGCTCCCCCTGGGAGTGAGCTCTGGAGCAAATATCATGCCTCAGAATTGTCCTGCATTGGCCCAACTGTTTATCCTACCACCTTGCTTGGACACCAGATTTGGGTGGTACCAGAGGGCTCGTGCTCTGGCGAGACAGTCTTCTGCAGCTGATGGGAAGCTGGAGGAGCTGATAGCTGAAGCTGTTCTTTCTTCTTGGGCAGGAGGAAGTCCTTCTTTGAATGTCTACCAAAACATTCTTGAATGAAGAACGCTCTCATTCTTGTTGCAGGCACTCCCTCACAAAACTGCTTCTAATCTGAAGACATTGGTTTGGGGAGGCTGGGATAATTTCATCCCACAGCAAATAATGGGAAATTGCTAAAATATTTACAGTAAAATCTGCTGAGTTCCCAGGACAAATCTCTTCATAAAACACACTCACCCAAGAGCCCATATGCTCTGGGGAAATGAAATACACACTGCCACTCTGGTATAGTCTTTTTAAAAGACTTTATATTAAAAAATACAAATAAACCATAATAAATGAGTGTCTTTTCTCTGTCTTTCCTCCTGCTACTTAAAGGGAAACCAGAATGTCTTGAGTACTCATAATATAGTAAAAAGATGATTGATTGGGGGTTAGGAGACTTTATCTTAGTCCTGGCTCAGTCACTGTGTAAACTGCATTAGTTACTTCTCAAATCTAAACCTCAACTATGTTGTCTATATAATGGGGAAATTGGGCTGGATCCTTTCCAGCTCTGACGTGAATAACCTTGGATAACCAAGGTTGCCTTGGATAACCCATCCTGTGGGATTGTGTGGGACCTGGCTTTGCTGTGATCTGCCTCCTGACACCTGTTGATTTGGCCTGTGCTCAGGAAGCCTGATTGGAGGGGAGCTGGTGAGGGGTGATGGCTACGGTGGGATCTGGGGGCAGTGGCTCAGGAGGTAACCTGGGGCACCAGAGATCCAGGCACCTGCCAACCGAGGGCAGCGAATTTTCCAGTACAAGGCCTGGCACAAGGCTTTTTAGCTGCTCCCTTCTGCCCTGGGCCCAGGCACAGCAAGTGGTATGGACATTTATAGACCTGGTTACTCTGAGAGGTGGCATAGGCTAAAAATAAAAAGAGCTGATGATGAAACTTGGCCCAGGGCAGCCCCCAGACAAGCTCCCCAGCGGGTTTTGCCACTTGGATAACCTCTTGTCACCAGTCAGGGGGTAGGAGCCTCTGGGTGGCGGTCGTGGAATCTACCTCTTTTCCTTTCATATCTTCTGTGATGCCCCCCTCCTTCTGTCTCACCGCCCTGAGGCCACCGCCCCATGTCCCCTGTGGTATGGGACTTCAGTGAGGAACTCACAAGGCAAGAGCATCCTCACTCCTTCTGTGGAGCTCCAGGGAGCACGTCACACACAGGGAGTAACCACAGCCAACTGGAGCCCTCCGCCCCTCCCCCATCCACCAGGCCATCAGGTACTGGGGGGTTTTCACCTTGTAGGTATAACTCAAATTCATCTCACTCCTTTTCCCTTGGTTTAGGCCCTTTGCATCTTAGTTAGCCCATGGCAATGACATACCTCTAGTTTCTTTTTTAACTTCTGGGGAGGATCAGTGTTGCGGAAAATTCTTCAACAGCCCTTACACCAAGCTATTTCCACTCATGAAAAAGAGAAGCTTTAATATTCCTGCTAAGGCATAGATTTCATAATCTTCCCTCTCACTCCATGTCCCCTGTGGTATGGGACTTCAGTGAGGAACTCACAAGGCAAGAGCATCCTCACTCCTTCTGTGGAGCTCCAGGGGGCACGTCACACACACGGAGTAACCACAGCCAACTGGAGCCCTCTGCCCCTCCCCCATCCACCAGGCCATCAGGTACTGGGGAGTTTTCACCTTGTAGGTGTAACTCAAATTCATCTCACTCCTTTTCCCTTGGTTTAGGCCCTTTGCATCTTAGTTAGGCCATGGCAATGACATACCTCTAGTTTCTTTTTTAACTTCTGGGGAGGATCAGTGTTGTGGAAAATTCTTCAACAGCCCTTACACCAAGCTATTTCCACTCATGAAAAAGAGAAACTTTAATATTCCTGCTAAGGCATAGATTTCATAATTCTTCCCTCTCCTTCTTAAGGCTATTTTTTTTTTATTGACAGCATTTAAACCACGTTAGCGCATACCTTTTAAAATGTAACAATGGTAGAACTGTATTTGTACTTACGTGTAGCAAGAACCTCTACAGCTAGTTTATTTGTCATAAATCACTTAATTTGTCCCAAATATATTGACAGGTTTTCCATTCCCCGCCCCCCCCACTATGTGGGGATGGAAGAGCTCTTGATAGCAGAGCTGGAGGGCCTTGCACCGTCACCTACCTGGTGTTCAGTTACCCGGATATGTACTTCGGCCTGCTCTGCTTGGCACTCTGCTAAGTGCCTGGGGCTAAAAGATGAGCAGGACATGGTTCCTGTGCATCTGAGCTTCTCCTCCACTGAGGGAGGCTGGTTATGTAAGCAGATACTTTCAATACAGTGTGGTAAATGCTGAGCTAGAGAGATGGTTGTAACAGGGTTTTCTTCAAGCCCAGAAGGGTAAGCTGTAGCCGGCTAGTTATCAGGGAAAGCGTCCTGGAGGAGGTGATATCCGTGAAGAAAAGGAGAGGCAGTTGTATCCCAGGATAAAGGACTAGTATGAGCCAGGCTCTGAGGCCTTGAAACAGGTGACTGTGCCTGGTGGCCCCCGCTGGTGCCCAGCCCACTGTTCATTAGAATAATGAGAAAGCTTCTCTCCAAAGTGTTGGCTCCTTAGTCTTTTTATCACATGCTATGGTTTCAAGGAGTGCTTGTTGTTAAGACGTATGTCATTGGTCCCACAGCCTGCTCACTGGAGAAAATGTTTCTCTGGTGTAGATTCTGGCTAACATATCCTTCCTATCCCCAATTATGAATTCCTTGATTTGCTGTTTAATTTTATGTTAAATCAATGAGTAAAGTATAAAATAGTAGGTGTAAACTTCATATTCTCTCATAAAATTTTTTATTTTGCTTTTCCAGTAAAAGCAACTTGTAGTGCTGATTCTCTGGGGTAGAATGTTTCAGTTTATCCTACTTCTTTGTAAATTACAATCCCTAAATAGGGGAAATGAATCCTACAAAACACTTAAAAATTTTATGACACTCAGTAATTCATTTTACAGGGTTGGATGCATTGGTTGTGACAGTACCAAGTAATTATAATAATGACTATCTTGCTGGCTATTGCTTTCTTCAGGAGTGTTAAAACACATTGGCTTACTTATTTGTATTTATTCTATATTTTCCCCAAACTCACCTTTTAACAAGTGATTGACAAGACCTCTGCCTAGGTTGGTATTAAAGGTATTAAAGCTTTGGAAAAAGTCCCCCCTTCCATGTTCCCACAATTTAAACACATCTAACAATTTCATAAAATCTTAGAGTTTCTTTTATTTGTCTAGTTGCTCCATGGGCAAGGACAGAAATTACTTTTTTCACCCTATTGCTGGTCTTTGGGGGGCATGAAATCTATTAATTCTGTGGTACTCATTATTGAATTAAGGGTTCGGTTGGCAAGCCTGTTTAAAATGGAAAGCTCACACCTCTTCTGAAAAAGGTTGTTTTAAATTAAAGTGAACGTTTCTATTTCCACTGTTTTAGATGTCTTAAGTGGTGCACTGAACTGAAAAGAGACGTGAAGCAGACATTTTGTTGTACCAGGGGAAGCCAAAGTTTGCTGAGCGCGGCGTACACACTCAAAGGCTGTATTTAATTGGTGTGCAGTGGAGTGTAGCAAGGCAACCCTCCCATTACAGCAGCCATCATCCATGTAGGTTCTAGAAGACTGCACAATTCAATGCCTTCTGTTGGTCTGTCAACTGGGACTTGAAGTACCAGTGACCATTTATTTATTCATTCCTTCATCAAATGTTGATTTTGCATCTACTATGTGCCTGGCATTGTTCTGGCAATTGGAGCTATAGCGGTAAACAGGCAAGAATTCCTATTCTTGTGAAACTTATATTCTACAGGGGGCAGAAAACAGAACATAAGCGAACAAGCAATATTAATGGTAAGTCAAATTATAATAAGTGATATAGGGAAAAATAAAGACGAGTAGAGGGATAAGGAATGTTGAGGTAGAAGTTTGTATGCAACTTCAAATAGTGTGGTCAGGAAAGACCTTACAGAGGAGGTGGCCTTTGACACAAGGTCTTAAAAGATGTGTGGGAGTTTGTGATAGGGAATCTGAGGAGAGAACATTCCTGGCAGAGAGAATAAGTAGGTACTGAAATCAAGAGGTACATCAAGGAGGCCATTCTACCTAGATTGGAGTGATCTGTAGGAAGAAATTTCAAAGATCCAAGGTGAGATCAGAGAGACAAGGGTGGGGCCTGTTGGAGTTGGACTTTGTAGGCTTTTGTAAGGCATATGGTTTTTATTCAGAGTATGTTGGGGAGACACTGCAGGCTTTGAGCAGAGGAGTGATGCTATAATCGATAATTTATGCTTTAAAAGGACCACTTTGGCTGCTGTGTTGAAAACAGAATGTATGGGGGCAAGAATAGGAGCTGGGAGACTAGTGAGAGGAGGCTATTACAATAACCCAGGACTTCCCTGGTGGCACAGTGGTTAGGAATCCACCTGCCAATGCTGGGGACACGGGTTCGAGCCCTGGTCCGGGAAGATCCCACATGCCACGGAGCAACTAAGCCCATGTGCCACAACTACTGAGCCGGTGTGCCACAACTACTGAAGCCTGTACACCTAGAGCCTGTGCTCTGCAACGAGAGAAGCCACTGCAATGAGAAGCCCACGCACCGCAATGAAGAGTAGCCCCCGCTCGTGGCAACTAGAGAAAAGCTTGCACGCAGCAACCAAGACCCAATGCAGCCAAAAATAAATAAATAACTAAATAAATTTATTTAAAAAACCCCCAAACATACAATAACCCATATGGAGTTGCTGATGGCTTATACCAGGGTGTTTGCAGTAGAGGTGGTGAGAAAGGGTTGGGAGACTTGTGACTAGATTAGGTGTGTGCTCCAAGAAAGAGGCCCTGGGGCTTCCCTGGTGGCGCAGTGGTTGAGAGTCTGCCTGCTGATGCAGGGGACATGGGTTAGTGCCCCGGTCCAGGAAGATCCCACATCCGCGGAGCGGCTG
>NW_006782534.1:1203768-1219980 GCF_000442215.2 Lipotes vexillifer | reverse complement strand
AAAAAAAAAAAAAAAAAAAAAAAAAAAAGAAAGAGGCCTTGGACTCTGTCTGTATTCCAAGCACTGTGGATGACCATGCCATAAACTTAGCTGTGGGGTAATAGAACATAATAGAGAGCATGTGGGCTTTGGAATTAGAGAAATCTGAGTTAGAATCCAATTTCCATCACATATCAGGAGTGTGACCTTGGGCAGGTTACTAACCTTATGGAACCACTGTCTTTGAATGGGAATGCTGTGGTCTGAATGTTTGTGTTCTCCCAAAATCCATACGTTGAAGTTTAACCTCCAAGACGATGATGTTAGGAGGTGGAGGTGATTGGGTCATGAGGGTAGAGCCCTCATAGGTGGGATTAGTGCCCTTATAAAAGAGTTTCCAGAAAGATCACTCACCCCTTCCACCACAAGGAGAAGTGCTGGCTGGGAACCAGGAAGAGAGTCCTCACCAGAACACATCCACAGTTAATGTCTTGACGTGGCATGTGAAAACTTGACATGTCTCCACTTGAGAGTCTTACAGTTCTGGTGTCTTGATCTTGGAGTTCCAGCCTCCACAACTGTGAGAAATAAATTTGTTATGTATAAACTACCCAATCTGTGGTATATTGTTATAGCAGCTTGAACTGACCAAGATAGGGAATAATAACCAACTGCAGGGTTCTTATGAAGTTTTAATATCATGGTAGGGTGACAACAACTTGTAGAGGGGTTAGCCTACCAAAGTGCTTCATAAGTATTAGTTTTCTTCCATTCTTCATTAGCTTAGGTATTGTCACTTATAATGTAAACTCAATAGATCATGGTTTATTTGCTCATAAACTATTGATAACGTTACTTTGACTCTGGGCAGAATCGGTACAGGGCGTTTCCCAGTACACTTGTCCTTGAGGTGGCAGGGGTGAGAAAAAGAGATTTTCTGGCCAAATAGCTGCAACTGTATTGAGGACAAATTCCTAATACAATGCTTTTTTCTTTAAGTTTCAGTCTCATGTTAAAGGTGAGGGTCCTCTCCAAAGCAGAGGCTTCTCTTGGGGAATGGGGAATGGTTTCCAAGGATAGACTTAAGGGGCTCAGGGAATCTCCTCAAATTTTATGAAAATTTTGTGCATATGCATATTTTTTTCTGGGAATAAGAAATTGAAGATTATAAGAAAAAGAGGCCCATGAGCCCCACAATGTTACCAACCACTGTTCTATGAAGTTTTACTTAGCCAGTGGCTGTGTTCTAAATACCGCCTCCCCATCCCCCATCCCCCCATGTAAGAGAAATTGTTGCCTACTCTTGCTGATTCTCTTAGCAAATATTTCACCACAAAACACTTTGTGGTTAGGAGATGTTATCCTGGCTTCTTACATTTCTCAGTCTCTCAATATCTTCTGTCTTTGACTCCCTGACCACTGCTAATTATAAATTTCTCTGCATATATACTATATACGAAAAAAGCTTAGGAGATCTTTATACTTTATACTTACTGTTGTGAATTACAAGGATAGCTTATTTTTTCTGTGCAGCGTTCTCCCAGAACCTGGGTGGGGGGAATCATATTCTGAAAGGTTTCTCCTTTGCTATTTGTAATTGTTGAATATTGGAATGATACAGATTCCTAGAAGGCTAAAACAGATATCTTTGAAAATTATCAGAGTTGACAGAAGAATCACAGAAGAGATGAAAACTGCCACATTCTGATTCTGGATTTGTATCTATCTAACCCATCTGTATCCATACTTACATTACATGATTCATAATAATTGTGGATCACTGTATTAAATAAAAGAAACTTTTAAGTTTCTTGGGTCTTCTAAATTGATGAAAGGATATATATTTCTTCTCCTAATAGAAATCTCTATAATTTAAAAACAAAAACCTGTCCACTTGTAAACTAGGACTTATACCCCAGATACTGCTGTGTGTGCAAGCCAATGAATTTACAAAGTTGAAAAACTGCATGCAAAATAAGTGTCTAGGCAGTGATAAGTCAAATATTGTCTCATCAGCATTCATCATGACGATGGCTCTGGCATGAGAAAGAGCGTTGTTCTCCTGAGACACAGAAAGAACAGAGAAAAGTCAATCAGGGTGAAGGAGCCAGGCATTCCTTCTATACATATATGATTTCTCCTGAGATTTACATTGTTTATCAGGTAGGTCATATCGCAATAAGTTCTCATTCTTTAGCTACTGACCAGTTAAAAGATATGCTTTTCTAATAGCACTTCATATGAACTTTCACTTGATTGCATAATGCAAGCTTTGTTACTAACTTAATTGAGCTGATGATATCCATAAGTGGTATAATTCAGAGGTGGTAAATCAGCCTCTAAATTTGCTTTCTAAACGGAAAGCTTGTTTTCTTATTTAATTTGGTTGTTTTACCATGATATATAAAATCTATTTTCATTACATGTTTTTTCTTTCTAATGTTTATTTTCATTTTCAAACAACCCTTTGCTTTGTATCTATGATGAATTTTCCAAATCTTTCTCACCTTGTAGTAGTAACACCCTGCTGGCTCTATAACCTTCTGATGAAGAGATTTTTACTTTTGTTGAGTTTTACTTTTGTTGAGTTTCCAAATCATAAATCTGATGGCAATCTTGTGATGCCTGTCACTGGATTGCTAAGCAATTTATTTAACTATCCAGTCCTTCACAACTGGCATTTTGCCTGATATGAAGTTAGAGGAGTCAGATTTTGCTAAGGATGTGGCTTTGCTTGGGTCATTTGGGAAAAACAAACCCCACAACTGGCTCTGTTTTGTAACAGTCTCTTGAGCACAACCTCATATCGAGTACCAGTCTTACTGAGAGAGGGAAGGGAACTGGTTTTGTCAAGCACCTTCGGTGTGACTGAAGCTGTGACCAAGATATAGTCCTTATTTCCATAGGGCTTACAGGTTACCAGGGAAAAGAGATAATTAATTGTTATAGTACATGTGATAAGTATTGTGATTTGGCATTACTGCAGTGGGCAGTAGTGGGGGCTTTACTTAGTATTTTGGGCCAGAGAAGGCCTTCTGGAAAAGAATGATGTTAGGATAAGACCCTATAGAACAGTAGAAATTAGACAAGTGGTGGGAGATGGGATCAGGAAGTGAGGTAGCACTGCAACACTGGGATGGAAGATGACTTTTGGTAGGTGATGTGACATGTGCAAAAGCTTGTTTGAGGAATTTAAATAAGTCCAGATAGCTACAGAATATGGAGTTTGAGTGGTATGAGGTGGGCTGGAGAATTAAGGACCATTCATTTCACAATTACATATTGACAGTTATGTACTAGGTGCCGGCGATAGATGAGCTAGATAGACATGCTTCCTGCCCTCATCAAGTTTACCTTCTAGTGAAAGAGACACTAGATAAACAAGGAAACAAATCAAAACCAAAATTAATGTAGATTGTGATAAGTGCAATGGAAAAAATTAATGGAATGTGATAGAAATGTGGGCGTGGCTGCAGGGTTGTCAGGATGACTTGGTAGAGGAAGTGACCCTCCATTGAATCATGAAGAAGCAGGAAAAGTCAACCACAAGAAGGGGAAGAGAAAGAGCGCTCCAAGAGGAGATAACCTTTGTAAAGGCCATGACTCAGGAAAGAGAGTAGACTGTTTTGCAAGGAGTTCAGTGTGGCTAACCATAATAATCTAGGGGTAAAATATTATGAGATGAAAACGGAGAGGTGAGCAGATAGAACTCTGTTCTCAGTTTTACAGGTAAGGAATCTGAGAGGCTATTTGCCCAGGGTTATCCTAGGTAGTAAATGGCAAAGCTATGAAGATAGTGCAAGCCTTTATACTCCATGTTTGTTTGTCCAAGCCTATGTTTGTTTGTTTATTCATTCAACTAATTAATATTTGTTGGCAGCTGGGCATCATGCTATGCTTCAGGAACACAATATTATATCAGATACTCAAAATCCTTGCCTTCGTGAGG
This sequence comes from Lipotes vexillifer, assembly GCF_000442215.2. Lineage (NCBI taxonomy): Eukaryota > Metazoa > Chordata > Mammalia > Artiodactyla > Lipotidae > Lipotes > Lipotes vexillifer. Next base: position 1,216,052 of record NW_006782534.1, on the reverse strand, counting down.
CTGTGTCTTGCTTTTTTCTCTGAGTCATGTTGCATCCTTGGAGGGCAAGGGGAAGACTTCCGCCTGCAGGTAATGGAAAAACAAAGATTAATATGGCTTATGAATTAAAGGGGAATTGTTTGCTTATGTAATTGAAATGAGGCTTCTAGGATGATTGAGCAAATCTCCATCTCTATTTTTTTTCCTGTCCTTCTCTTAGTTCTTTTCTCTTCTGTGATTCAGTTTTGCCCAGTGCCAGATTTTGTATCCACATACCACACTGTACAAAAAGAAAAAAGATTCCAGAATTTCCACCATAAGTCCTGAGCTTTGTTCTAATTGGGTTGACCTTGATAGAACCAGGATAACATTCATGCAGACTGGCTTAGGCCTGGGCTCCATATTTATTCCTGAAATAATAGTTGTAGTGAGACTATTCCCAGAGATTCTTGATGGGGAGTGATACTAACTGTTGCGTGTGTGTGCACAAAAACTTATAAGGAGTGCTGTGTTGTCACAATGAAGGGAGGGGGTTCAAAACTGACATTTAGTGGATGAAGACCAGGGATGCTAAAGGTCCTTCAGTGCATAGGACAGGCGTGCACCACAAAGAATTGTCCCATATCCTGCATACCTTTTGGATGTGCTTCTGGAAAATATATAGGTGAAAAATTTTATATAGTCATCTGAACGTAGAGCTTAGCTGTGCCACATTTAAACACCAAGCGGAGTTTGGGGGGCAATATTTTAATATATACTGAATTTCCCAGAAACGTAGCTATTGGGTATGTTGTGAGAATATTGTAGTTTGTTCAGAATTTTTCCAAGATTTGTTCATCCATTTGAAAAAATCACATCATGGTTGTTATGATGCTCTGGTTTTTGAGATGTCTGTGCAATACACCTTATCACTTGTGTATGTAGGTGTCTCATTTCATGGTGGCTCCATGTAAAGGTATAGGCATTTAACTACGTTATCATGTCTAAATATTTACATATTGAAATATATTTGTTTTATGAATTCCTTTTATTTCTACTTTGCCTTTTATTTTGAGCATCATACTGATTTTTGAAATTATATTTATGAATTAATTTTTTAGTATAGAAAGAGATATTACAAAATTATTATTACATAAGGAGGCCAATGGATATGATAGGGTTGAAGTCACTGGTTTAGACCTATCAGAGCTCACCCTGGAGTTGGGGTTGGGGTGAATACATGGACAACCTGGTTAATATACACTAGGGAGAAGATGGGATAGATATTGGGGAGATAGCCGCAATGTCCACTGGATCCTTATTTTATAGTTAAAAATTGGCTTTTCTGAAGACAGAAGTGATTAGAGTTTAATATTTTTGTGTGTGTGTTTTATTATTTAATCTCATAAGTGACATACCATCACTTTTGCCATATTCCATTGATTACACAGACCAACCTTGATACAATGTGGGACTACACAGGGGTGTGAGTACCAGGTATGAATACCAAGAAGTGATAGGCTACAATACTCTCTGACACCTGAAGTGCCATTCTAAAGTCTAATATAAAACTAAGGTTTCTTTTTTTAAGTTGAAGTATAGTTGATTTACAAAGTTGTGTTAGTTTCAGGTGTACAGCAAAGTGATTCAGTTATGCATATGTACATATATATACACACATATATATTCTTTTTCAGATTCTTTTCCATTAGTTTATTATGGTATTAAATATAGTTCCTTGTGCTATACAGTAGGTCCTTGTTGTCTATTTTATATATAGTAGTATGTATCTATTAATCCCAAACTCCTAGTTTATGCCCCAGCCCCTCCCCACCTTTCCCCTTTGTTAACCATAAGTTTGTTTTCTGTGTCTGTGGGTCTATTTCTGTTTTGTGTATAAGTGCATTTGTGTCTTTTTTATTTTTAGATTCCACATATAAGTGATAGCATATGATATTTGTCTTTCTCTGTCTGGCTTACTTCATTTAGTATGATAATCTCTGGGTCCATCTATGTTGCTGCAAATGGCATTATTTAGTTTTAATCTTAAATGCACACTCAGGGAAAATCCAGATTAAGGTAACTTCTTGTTGTGAATACTATCCCAAAGTGTTTATTTTAAAAAGCAGGTTCACCTGGGATGAAATGTGACACAAATTTTATTTCATGTTGAAAATTTTGTCAGTGTAGATTTCATTCTTGCTTTTGACAATTCAGTTTTGTGTAGGCATCTCTCATTTGTTGCTTTAACACACCATTTTCCATTTTAATGTTGTGAACTAAATGCACGCTTCCAGCATCTAGAAGGGTTCTCAAACATTAAACCTGACCTGGCCATGAAGTTGTGAAAGAGGAATGACTGAAATACTAATTGCTAGTAAAAGAACCATCATAGAAACAATGGAAGGATAGAAATGGAAGGCAGCAAGCACAAAAATGGAGAACAGTGGCTTGATTTGTTTAACAGGAGAAACAGTTGAGATAGTAACTCAGATTAGAATTAAACAAACATATCTGGTTCCCTGAAAGCTGGGTTTAAAAAAGATAGAACATTTGAAAATGGCCATTTTAGATAGTGGGTATAGACTTTTTTCTGCTACTACAAAATTCACACCTAAGTGAACCTCTCTAATCTGTTCCCTTGAATTAAATGAAAAACCAAAAAGGTGTTTCTATTGCTTTGGTCATAATGTATCTGGTACAGTGCACACACAGCCACTGGGCTGTTCCAGGAGCACAACTGAGAGCTATTTGAATTTTGCAGAAGGATTTGTGGAGAGTTATTAGAGAACATGCCCAAAGCTCTTCATTTCAAGAACTTTCTAAGTCTCTATAAAATAATTAATTTATATACCAAACTTCCTCTAACTATGTAGGAGTTACCTACTTGCTGTTGGATAAGCTTGAGTGCATAGAGAGAGTGCAGATGTTACCTCTTTTTTCTTTCTCCCTTGTGGGATGCCAACCAAAGACGCTTTACAATTTCAGGGGTGGTAGGTGACCTCTTAATTATAATTACTTAGCAGGGAACGGGCTCTGACATTTTGTGTTTGTGCCCTACATTTCTAGCTCATCTAGTGAACTGCAGTACTGTATTGCTTCACATGTGACATTCTTTCCACAAAAGCCAATGAGCTCTACGGCATTGTCCCTTTTCATTAGTAAGGTTTTTCTGTTTTAACATGTTATTTCATGTCAGCTGGCTTTTTTGATTTTGCATCAACATTGTAACGGTAGCTACATTTTTGTTAAGCAATTTGCTGATGCTTACCCCTTGTCAGGTTTTCAGTTTGTTAACCACTGACACGATTTTCACTTCCTTGTTCAGAAAAAGATTTTTACAGTTTAATAAAATGTTCCCAAACAGACCATTTTCTCTCCCCTCTCTTTTCCCTTTCTTGACCCTTGCTTATAAATAGGTATGTCCCTCTCAAAGAAAACATACTATGTTTGGAAAATATGAACAATTAAAACATATCTAATATGAGTCAGTGGATTTCAAGCGCCAGCTAGAGAAGACCGCTCTGTGGAGCATGTCATACATCTGTGTGTGGCAATGCTCTCAACTTCTGTGACCAGCTCTAGCGCAGTGCCTGCCACTTAGTGAGTGCTCAGGAAGTGCCAAATGAAACAAACTGAGGAATACACCAAATGTTTTATTTTCTAAGTTTAAATAATAAGGAACTCTCATTTTCAATCATTTTCCTACCACAGTATATCCTGGCGATTGAGTTGGCCAGTAAAGATGTCATGAACTGGTCCTTATTTGTAATATTTATTTATTTATTCATTTATTCCTTACCCCTTGAATCATATAGTTTACTTTTGCTACTTTAATTTTGAGCTAAAATGTAATGCTTTTCCTCCTTCATGTGGGTTTCAGCAACAGCAGGAGAAATTTTGTAGGCTTCCTGATAGCAGTTGAAAAGGTAATGAGTTACCTTGTTTCTGGAGAGAAAAAGAACAAGCTAAGGGGGACCTTTATGTATGAGGCTACAACTATGGTTGTAAAGTCCCTCAAGCCCCCAGTTACTTGTGACAGTGGAGGCAATTTACCTGAAGAACTACCTTGTCTTCTAATTTATTGTTAAAAATAGCTGAATAAACACTGAAAATTCTTGAGTATACTCAAGGTATTAGAATACCTTGTCTTCTAATTTATTGCTAAAAATAGCTGCTAAAATGTAAGAAGGTTAAGTTCATGAATAGATACTTTGGATTTATGTTTCTCATCTTTTGTAACAAGGAAATGGGATTTCTGGGTTAGTCTAATATGCTGGTTAATGGAGTGTTACCAAAGCATAGCATACAGACTTCTTGTTTATCTAGGATGATTGGGAAATGGAATATTATGGTATTTTTGATCTTCAAGAGTCGCCACACATTATGCCTACTATAACGGTGGCTCTCAACTGAGGGCAATTTTGCCCCCTAGTGGACATTTGGCAGTGCGTGGAGACATTTTTGATAGGGTGGTGGGAGGAAGAGGTGCTACTACTGTTGAGTGGGTAAAGCCCAGGGATGCTGCTAAGCATCCTACAACGCACTGGACAGTCCCCACAACAAAACATTATCTGGTCCAAAATGTCTATAGAAACTCTGCTGTGCAGACTAGCACTTCTTATCAAATTATAATTCAGCAATATTCAGTTAAACTACAAGATGACAGCGAATACCTTTGGTGGTTTAGATGATAATTTAGCATCTTACATTGCTTCAGTGTCTTTATCAACATCAATTTCCACTGTATTGGTGAAGTGTAGAAGTGTTGGTTTATGAGGATTCCTGGTTGCTAGATGGATAAAGATGTTATGCTGTGCTACAATTATCTGAAGAGGCTCAATTAATTCTTGCGTCATAACAGTTATTTGAGTTAGAATTGCTGCTTCTTTCTTATAGGGCGGATTATTTACTTTTCACATTACAAGAAAATGGAAATATAACTTGATCTCTGTTAATGTGTTTTAAATACACTTTAAAAATAATAGGTGACATGGTCTTGGAATAATACTTCTGTCAACACAGCTGTTGTTACTATACCCTATGCTTTTATTTCAAGTCTACTAGGGAAACATAAGAAAGAAGGAAATTTTTTCTTCTATCATTTGGATAAGGTTTATTTGTGGGCACAATCCAACAAAATGGGAAAGAAAAATACCCACTTCTGGGTAGGAAAAAGAAAGGATTCTATTAGCCAATGAATTAACTATTTATGGAGGACTGTCTCGTTCACAGTCTGGGGCTAGCGCAGCAAATCAGGTAGAACTTATTATGATGTTGTTTACTGAACTATTTGGAAAATAATAAAAGTTTCAAGCATGAGACTAAAATTAATTTTATGTGTCTGTAGTAACTTCTTGTACACATGGATTCAGATGTGATATATGGGATTTACAAGTACAGAGACTTAAATAATAGAAACCACCTATTGTGTGACCCTAGTCTTATCCTCTGAACCACTCTTTGAGTTATGAGATGATTAAGTAGCTTATCATTAGTAAGTGGGTTTATGCAATCAATGATTCCTTTTTTACTAACCAACATTAAACACCTAATATGTGCTATGCTATTTCTGCAAAGAAGAGACTTAAACATAAATCAGCAATAGTCCCTGCCCTTCTGTGCAGTTGCTGGAGGAGGTGCTGGGGCCAAGGAAGGAAGAGTGGGACAGGGGAGTATTGAGATTGTGGGGAGGAGCAGCGGGGAATTGTGTGAAATATGTGTTATAAGTGGTAGGAGGATAAACAAAGCATGAAAGGAACAAAATCTGTCACTTATACCTGTTTTGACCTCTTGTTTTTTGTTTTTAACCTGGATTTGTTTTTTAACTCTTTCTGTTAGATAATTTTTTTTTAAAGGGAACTTTATTATTTATTTATTTATTTATTTATTTATTTATTTATTTATTGATTGATTGATTGATTGATTGATTGATTGATTGCGGTACGCGGGCCTCTCACTGTTGTGGCCTCTTCCGTTGCGGAGCACAGGCTCCGGACGCGCAGGCTCAGCGGCCATGGCTCACAGGCCCAGCCGCTCCGCGGCATGTGGGATCTTCCCGGATCAGGGCACGAACCCGTGTCTCCTGCATCGGCAAGCGGACTCTCAACCACTGCGTCACCAGGGAAGCCCTATTACTTTTTATTTATTTATTTTTTTTGTCGTGTTGGGTCTTCCTTGGTGCGTGGGCTTTCTCTAGTTGCTGCGACTGGGGGCTACTCTTCGTTGCGGTGCGCGGGCTTTTCATTGTGGTGTCTTATCTTGTCGCAGAGCATGGGCTCTAGGCGCACGAGCCTCAGTAGTTGTGGTACGTGGGCTCAGTAGTTGTGGCTCACGGGCTCTAGAGCACAGGCTCAGTAGCTGTGGCATGGGCTTAGTTGCTCCGCAGCATGTGGGATCTTCCTGGACCAGGGCTCGAACCCGTGTCGCATGCATTGGCAGGCAGATTCTTAACCACTGTGCCACCAGGAAGCCCTCTGTTATAACAAGCCTTGGGAAGGGCAGGGTAAACATAAGCTTAATATATGTTTCACAACCTCTCAGTTTCCTAGGAAATGAATTCTCTGAGTGCAAACTCAGTGCACTGATTTTTGTCACGCTTAACAATACGCACGTGGCTCCCAGGGCCATTCTCTAAATAGATTAACATTGAATAAACATTGAAAATTCTTGAGCCCATATATTCTGCAGTTTCTGTTTCAAAGTGTAATCCTAATTCAGCTTTTACATATTTCTGTTTTTTCCTAGAACAGAGTGATAAAATTGACTGGAACAAACTACTGAGATAGAAGGGAAAAAAAAATGTAATTCAGGCAACTTAATCTCAACATGTCCAAAATAGAATGCATTGTTTTCCACCATACTCTTGCTTCTCATTCCCTACCCATTTTTTCTTGCCTTGATTGTGCCTCTGGTGGATTTCTTTCTTGCCAGTCTTGATACCTTCAAATCTGTTCTCCAGATGTCAGAGTGATGTGCAGAAGCCACAAATATGAAGGGAATAATATTAGCAGGTAACATTTAACTGAGTACCTACGATGTATTCTTCTAAGTACTCGACATACAGTTAATCTCAATTTTCACAATATGATATCAGAACTATTATTACCTTTAATGCACAGACAAGAAAACTAATGCACAGACAAGAAAACTAATGCACAAGAAGAACCTTGGGCTAGGTGACATATGTAATATGTGGTAGAGCCAGGTTTTAACCCTGTATTAAGACTTGGGAGTACTGGATCCTGACTGCTGTGTTATACTCTTCTGTTTAAGACATTCATTGTCTCCTCAGAGCCTACCACAATATTCAAAGTTCACTTGTCTCTCATTTAATGACTTTAATTCATTTTCAGAAAAACCTATTGCTAACTGAAAAACTCAAAGTAAAAGAAATCCATTAGCTTTTTTTTTTTTAACATCTCTATTGTAGTATAATTGCTTTACAATGGTGTGTTTAGTTTCTGCTGTATAACAAAGTGAATCAGTTACACATATACATATATCCCCATATCTCCTCCCTCATGCGTCTCCCTATCCCACCCCTCTAGGTGGGCACAAAGCACCGAGCTGATCTCCCTGTGCTATGTGGCTTCTCCCCACTAGCTAGCTATTTTACATTTGGTAGTGTATATATGTCCATTCCACTCTCTCACTTCGTTCCAGCTTACCCTTTCCCCTCCTCATGTCCTCAAGTCCATTCTCTGCATCTGCATCTTTATTCCAGTCCTGCCCCTAGGTTCTTCAGAATCTTTTTTTTTTTTTTAGATTCCATATATATGTGTTAGCATACAGTATTTGTTTTTCTCTTTGTAACTTACTTCACTTTGTATGACAGTCTCTAGGTCCATCCACTTCACTACAAACAACTCAATTTCATTTCCTTTTATTGCTGAGTAATATTCCATTGTATATATGTGCCACATCTTCTTTATACATTCATCTGTCGATGGACTCTTAGGTTGCTTCCACGTCCTGGCTATTGTAAATAGAGCTGCGATGAACATTGTGGTACATGACTCTTTCAGAATTATGGTTTTCTTAGGATATATGCCCAGTAGTGGGATTGCTAGGTTGTATGGTAGTTCTATTTTAAGTTTTTTAAGGAACCTCCATACTGTTCTCAGTGGCTGTATCAATTGACATTTCCACCAATGGTGCAAGAGGGTTCTCTTATCTCCACACCCTCTCCAGCATTTATTGTTTGTAGATTTTTTGATGATGGCCATTCTGACCAGTGTGAGGTGATACCTCACTGTAGTTTTGATTTGCATTTCTCTAATGATTAGTGATGTGGAACATCCTTTCGTGTGTTTGTTGGCAATCTGTATATCTTCTTTGGAGAAATGTCTGTTTAGGTCTTCTGCCCATTTTTGGATTGGGTTGTTTGTTTTTTTGATATTGAACTGCATGAGCTCCTTATAAATTTTGGAGATGAATCCTTTGTCAGTTGCTTCATTTGCAAATATTTTCTCCCATTCTGAGGGTTGTCTTTTCGTCTTGTTTATGGTTTCCTTTGCTGTGCAAAAGCTTTGAAGTTTCATTAGGTCCCATTTGTTTATTTTTGTTTTTATTTCCATTTCTCTAGGAGGTGGGTCAAAAAGGATCTTGCTGTGATTTATGTCATAGAGTGTTCTGCCTATGTTTTCCTCTAAAAGTTTATAGTGTCTGGCCTTACATTTAGGTCTTTAATACATTTGGAGTTTATTTTTGGGTATGGTGTTAAGGAGTGTTCTAATTTCATTCTTTTACATGTAGCTGTCCAGTTTTCCCAGCACCACTTATTGAAGGGGCTGTCTTTTCTCCATTGTATATTTTTGCCTCCTTTATCAAAGATAAGGTGACCATATGTGCACGGGTTTATCTCTGTGCTTTCTATCCTGTTCCGTTGATCTATCTTTCTCTTTTTGTGCCAGTACTGTACTGTCTTGATGACTGTAGCTTTGTAGTATAGTGTGAAGTCTGGGAGCCTGATTCCTCCAGCTCTGTTTTTCTTTCTCAAGATTGCTTTGGCTGTTTGGGGTCTTTTGTGTTTCCATACAAATTGTGAAGTTTTCTGTTCTAGTTCTGTGAAAAATGCCAGTGGTAGTTTGATAGGGATTGTGTTGAATCTGTAGATTGCTTTGGGTAGTAGAGTCATTTTCACAGTGTTGATTCTTCCAATCCAAGAACATGGTATATCTCTCCTTCTGTTTGTATCATCTTTAATTTCTTTCATCAGTGTCTTATAGTTTTCTGTATATAGGTCTTTTGTCTCCTTAAGTAGGTTTATAGCTAGGTATTTTATTCTTTTTGTTGCAGTGGTAAATGGGAGTGTTTCCTTAAGTTCTCTTTCAGATTTTTCATCATTAGTGTATAGGAATGCAAGAGATTTCTGTGCATTAATTTTGTATCCTGCTACTTTACCAAATTCATTGATTAGCTCTAGTAGTTTTCTGCTGGCATCTTTAGGATTCTCTATGTATAGTCTCATGTCATCTGCAAACAGTGACAGCTTTACTTCTTCTTTTCTGATTTGTATTCCTTTTATTTCTTTTTATTCTCTGATTGCTGTGGCTAAAACTTCCAAAACTATGTTAAATAACAGTGCTGAGATTCGGCAACCTTCTCTTTTTCCTAATCTTAGAGGAAGTGTTTTCAGTTTTTCACCATTGAGAAGTATGTTGGCTGTGGATTTGTCATATGTGGCCTTTATTATGTTGAAGTATGTTCCCTCTATGCCTACTTTCTGGAGGGTTTTTATCATAACTGGGTGTTGAATTCTGTCGAAATTTTTTTCTGCATCTATTGAGATGATCATATGGTTTTTCTCCTTCAATTTGTTAATATGATTTATTATATTGATTGATTTGTGTATATTGAAGAATCCTTGCATTTCTGGGATAAACCTCATTTGATCATGGTGTATGATCCTTTTAATGTGCATTGGATTCTGTTTGCTAGTATTTTGTTGAGGATATTTACATCTATGTTCATCAGTGATATTGGCCTGTATTTTTCTTTTTTTGTGACATCTTTGTCTGGTTTTGGTATCAGGGTTATGGTGGCCTCGTAGAATGAGTTTGGGAGTGTGCCTCCCTCTCCTACATTTTGGAGGAGTTTGAGAAGGATCGGTGTTAGCTCCTCTCTAAATGTTTGATGGAATTGGCCTGTGAAGCCATCTGGTCCTGGGATTTTTTTTGTTGGAAGATTTTTAATCACAGTTTCAATTTCAGTGCTTGTGATTTGTCTGTTCATATTTTCTACTTCTTCCTGATTCAGTCTTGGCAGGTTGTGCATTTCTAAGAATCTGTCCATTTCTTCCAGGTTGTCCATTTTATTGGCATAGAGTTGCTTGTAGTAATCTCCCATGATCCTTTGTGTTTCTGCAGTGTCAGTTGTTACTTCTCCTGTTTCATTTCTAATTCTATTGATTTGAATCTTCTCCCTTTTTTTCTTGATGAGTCTGGCTAGTGGTTTTTCAATTTTGATTATCTTCTCAAAGAACCAGCTTTTAGTTTTATTGATCTTAGCTATTGTTTTCTGTGTTTCCATTTCATTTATTTCTGCTCTCATCTTTATGATTTCTTTCCTTCTACTAACTTTGGGTATTGTTTGTTTCTCTAGTTTCTCTAGGTGTAATGTTAGGTTGTTTATTTTAAGATTTTTCTTGTTTCTTGAGGTAGGGTTGTATTGCTCTAAACTTCCCTCTTAAAACTGCTTTTGCTGCATCCCATAGGTTTTGGGTCATCGTGTTTTCATTGTCATGTGTTTTTAGGTAATTTTTGATTTCTTCAGTGGTCTCTTGGTTATTTAGTAGTGTATTGTTTAGCCTCCATGTGTTTTTTTTTTTTTAACATCTTTATTGGGGTATAATTGCTTTACAATGGTGTGTTAGTTTCTGCTTTATAACAGAGTGAATCAGTTATACATATACAAATGTTCCCGTATCTCTTCCCTCTTTGTCTCCTTCCCTCCCACCCTCCCTATCCCACCCCTCCAGGCAGCCACAAAGAACCCAGCCGTATCCCTGTGCCATGCGGCTGCTTCCCACTGGCTATCTACCTTACGTTTGTTGGTATATATATGTCCATGTCTCTCTCTCACCCTATCACACCTCACCCTTCACCCTCCCCATATCCTCGAGTCTGTTCTCCAGTAGGTCTGTGTCTTTATTCCTGTTTTACCCCTAGGTTCTTCATAACATTTTTTCCCCCTTAAATTCCATATATATGTGTCAGCATACGGTATTTGTCCTTCTCTTTCTGACTTACTTCACTCTGGTTTCTTGGTTATTTAGTAGTGCATTGTTTAGCCTCCATGTGTTTTTATTTTTTACAGATATTTTCCTGTAATCGATATCTAGTCTCATAGCATTGTGGTTGGAAAAGATACTTGATATGATTTCAGTTTTCTTAAATTTATCAAGGCTTGATTTGTGACCAAAGATATGATCTATCATGGAGAATACTCCATGACCGCTTGAGAAGAAAGTGTATTCTGTTGTTTTTGGATGGAATGTCATATAAATATCAATTAAGTCCATCTTGTTTAATGTGTCATTTAAAGCTTGTGTTTCCTTATTTATTTTCATTTTGGCTGATCCGTCCGTTGGTGAAAGTGGGGTGTTAAAATCCCCTACTATCATTGTGTTACTGTCGATTTCTGCTTTTATGACTGTTAGCATTTGCCTTATGTATTGAGGTGCTCCTATGTTGGGTGCATAAATATTTACAATTGTTATATCTCCTTATTGGATTGACCCCTTGATCATTATGTAGTGTCCTTCTTTGTCTCTTGTAACAGTCTTTATTTTAAAGTCTACTTTGTCTTACATGAGAATTGCTACTCCAGGTTTCTTTTGATTTCCATTTGCATGGAATATCTTTTTCTATCCCCTCACTTTCAATCCGTGTATGTCCCTAGGTCTGAAGTGGGTCTCTTGTAGACAGCATAAATATGGGTCTTGTTTTTGTATTCCTTCAGCCAATCTGTGTCTTTTGGTTGGAGCATTTCATCCATTTAAATTTAAAGTGGTTATCAATATGTATGTTCCTATTACCATTTTCTCAATTGTTTTGGGTTTGTTATTGTAGGTCTTTTCCTTTTCTTGTGTTCCCTGCCTAGAGAAGTTCCTTTAGCATTTGTTGTAAAGCTCGTTTGCTGATGCTGAATTCTCTTAGCTTTTGCTTGTCTGTAAAGGTTTTGATTTCTCCATCGAATCTGCATGAGATCCTTGCTGGGTAGAGTAATCTTGGTTGTAGGTTTTTGCCTTTCATCACTTTAAATATGTCCTGCCATGGGCTTCCCTGGTGGCGCAGTGCTTGAGAGTCCGCCTGCCGATGCAG
>NW_006782534.1:1096221-1203595 GCF_000442215.2 Lipotes vexillifer | reverse complement strand
ATGTCCTGCCACTCCCTTCTGGCTTGCAGAGTTTCTGCTGAAAGATCAGCTGTTAAGCTTATGGGGATTCCCTTGTATGTTATTTGTTGCTTTTCCCTTGCTGCTTTTAATATGTTTTCTTTGTATTTAATTTTTGAAAGTTTGATTAATATGGGTCTTGGAGTGTTTCTCCTTGGATTTATCCTGTATGGGACTCTCTGCACTTCCTGGACTTGATGGACTATTTCCTTTCCCATATTATGGAAGTTTTCAACTATAATCTCCACATATTTCTCAATCTCTTTCTTTTTCTCTTCTTCCTATAATTGGAATGTGCGTTTAATGTCCCAGAGGTCTCTGAGACCATCCTCAATTTTTTCTTTCTTTTTTCTTTATTCTGCTCTGTGGTAATTATTTCCACTATTTTGTCTTCCAGGTTACTTCTTCGTTCTTCTGCCTCAGTTATTCTGCTATTGATTCCTTCTAGAGAATTTTTAATTTCAGTTTTTGTGTTGTTCATTATTGTTGTTTGCTGTTTAGTTCTTCTAGGACCTTGTGAAACGTTTTTTGTAATTTCTCAATTCTATTCCCAAGATTTTGGATCATCTTTACTATCATTATTCTGAATTCTTTTTCAGGTAGACTGCCTATTTCCTCTTCATTTGTTTGGTCTGGTGGGTTTTTACCTTGCTCCTTCATCTACTGTGTGTTTTTCTGTCTTCTCAGTTGCTTAACTTTCTGTGTTTGGGGTCTCCTTTTCACAGGCTGCAGGTTCATAGTTCCTGTTGTTTTTGGTGTCTGCCCCCAGTGGGCAAGGCTGGTTCAGTGAGTTGTGTAGGCTTCCTGGTGGAGGGGACTGGTGCCTGTGTTCTGGTGGATGAGGCTGGATCTTGTCTTTCTGGTGGGTAGGACCAGGTCCTGTGGTGTTTTTGAGGTGTTTGTGAACTTATTATGATTTTAGGCAGCCTTTCTGCTAATGGGTCGGGTTATGTTCCCGTCTTGCTAGTTGTTTGGCCTAGGGTATCCAGCACTGTAGCTTGCTTGTCGTTGAGTGGAGCTGGGTTTAGTGTTGAGTTTTAGATCTTTGGAAGAACTTTTGCCATTTGATATTACGTGGGACCGGGAGGTCTCTGGTGGACCATTGTCCAGAACTTGGCTCTCCCACCTCAGAGGCTGAGTCCTCACACCCGGCTGGTGCACCAAGACCTTGTCAGCCTCACGGCTCAGAAGAAAAGGGAGGAAAAAGAAGAAAGAAAGGATGAAAAATAAAGTTATTAAAATAAAAAATAAATTATTAAAAATGAAAACATAATAAAATAAAAAGAAAGAAAGAAGAGAGCAACCAAACCAAAAAATAAATCCAACAGTGATAAGTGCTAAGCACTGTACCAAAAAAAAAAAAAAAAAAAAGACAGAACCCTAGGAGAAATGGTAAAAGCAAGGCTATACTGACAAGATCACACAAAGAAGCATACACATACACACTCACAAAAAGAGAAATAGGAAAAAAATATATATATAATATATATAAATATAAAAGAAAAGGAAGAGAGCAACCAAATCAATGAACAAATCTACCAACGATAATAAGCTCTAAATACTAAACTAATAGAAACATAAAATGTGAAAGAAATAGATGCAGAAAGCAAACCCCAAGTCTACATTTGCTCCCAAAGTCCACCGCCTCAATTTGGGGATGATTCATTGTCTATTCAGGTATTCCACAGATGCAGGGTACATCAAGTTGATTGTGGAGATTTAATCTGCTGTTCCTGAGGCTTCTGGGAGAAATTTTCCTTTCTCTTCTTTGTTCGCAGAGCTCCTGGGGTTCATCTTTGGGTTTGGCCCTGCCTCTGTGTGCAGGTTGCCTGAGGGCATCTGTGTGCAGGTTGCCTGAGGGCATCTGTTCCTACCCAGACAGGATGGGGTTAAAGAAGCAGCAGGTTGGGGGTCTTTGGCTCACTCAAGCCAGGGGTACTGAATGCAGGGTGAGCCTGCTGAGGCAGGGGCCAGCGTGACGTTGCACCAGCCTGAGGTGCGCCATGTGTTTTCCCGGGGAAGTTGTCCCTGGATCACGGGACCCTGGCAGTGGCGGGCTGCACAGGCTCCTGGGTGGAGAGGTATGGATAGTGACCTGTGCTTGCACACAGGCTTCTTGGTGGCTGCAGCAGCAGCCTTAGTGTCTCATGACTGTCTCTGGTGTCTGTGCTGATAGCCGTGGCTTGCATCCATCTCTGGAGCTCGTTTAGGTGGTACTCTGAATCCCCTTTCCTTGTGCACCCCGAAACAATGGTCTCTTGTCTCTTAGGCAGTTCCAGAGTTTTTCCCACACTACCTCCCGGCTAGCTGTGGCACACTGGCCCCCTTCAGGCTGTGTTCACGCAGCCAACCCCAGCCCTCTCCCTAGGATCTGACCTCTGAAGCCCGAACCTCAGCTCCCAGCTCCCACCCGCCCCAGCAGTTGAGCAGACAAGCCTCTCAGTCTGGTTAGTGTTGGTCAGCATCAATCCGCTGTGCAGGAATCTCTCCACTTTGCCCTCTGCACCCATGTTGCTGCGCTTTCCTCTGTGGCTCTGAAGTTTCCCCCTGGCCCACCCCCCATCTCTGCCAGTGAAGGGTCTTCCTAGTGTGTGGAAACCTTTCCCCCTTCACAGCTCCCTCCCTGTGGCGCAGGTCCCGTCCCTATTGTTTTGTCTCCGTTTTTTCTTTTTTTCTTTTGCCCTACCCAGGTACGTGGGGGAGTTTCTTGCCTTTTGGGAAGTCTGAGGTCTTCTGCCAGTGTTCAGTAGGTGTTCTGTAGGAGGTGTTCCACATGTACTTTTAGTGTATTTGTGGGGAGGAAGGTGATCTCCACGTCTTACTCCTTCGCCATGTTGAAGCTATCCCCAAATCCATTAGTTTTAATGAGAGAAATTATAGTGAGTTCAATCCCAACTTAAGATACCCAAACAGCTTTCACAGTTAGGAAAAGATAGCAATTCAAACATGAGGAAAGTTTTATATAAATAATAAACAACAAGTTGAAAGTAAATAAATCCAATTTCTGCATAAAATGAAGGCTTTTTATACTTGCCGAAGGAAGAAGACAAGACTTGGGAGAGTGGGTAGTGAACGATAGTGTTGATCATTCTTTGGAGGGTGCAATCTTCTTTTTGACTCATTTCTTTTACCAGTACTTCCGTGTTTTTGGATTTACAATTATCTTGTTCTCAAGCTTCACTTTCTAAAGAGAACACAGGAAAATATGTTGAGCTCCAAATAAAGGCTAAACCCAGGACTATATCTACTACATGAACCCATGATGAAACTACACGTATATGTACCCATACATACGCTCTCATATTTTTTTTATTGGTTTATCCAAATGTGTTACTTGATTTAAATGTATTCCATAAGATACTGACTAAAAACTGGTAAGTCAAGTATATTGGTGTCTCCCTAAAACAGTAACATCAGTATATCACATCTTATAGAGTATTTATTTAGTGGATTTGGGGGAAAATATTGCTCTATAGAAAAAAAAAATTTGCTCAAAAAATGGCACGACTTTTCAAGAGCTATAATGCTGAAAATTTTTTAGCTAAACAGTTATTATGAAATAGTTTATGCTTGGCACATAAAGTCCCTCAAGGTTCTGCCTTTGTGTGGCTCTCTAGACTCATCTTTACCCACTTCCTGTCTCCGACCTTACTTGTTGGCATTATTGCATCTTTGTACTTAAGCATCTATACAGTGCTGTTTCATAAGTGGCTTCCCTCTGAATGGAATATCTATTTTCCCCTTCTATACACACACAGCAGGTTTGTGGCACAACTGAGAAATTCTGAACTTTGGAAACCTCAGCCTTTTAAAGGGGGCTGCTAGCAAACCTGCTCACATTTTGCCTTGGAAGAACACATTATCTTTATTATTCTGGTCAAAACACAAATCTGCCCTCTCCCGTGGAGAGAGAGTCACTATATCTTGGAAGACTATTTGGTATACAAACATTCCTGAACAGCTAGTCTACAATAAAATAGCTTTTAATGCCTTTGCTCAGAAAGTGCCAAAAAAGGAGAGATCCTTGGAGAATTGTCTTGCAGTAGTCGTTGCACTTGGCACATTGTATTAAAATTATTCATTTAAGTTTCTGGTTGTTGAGCTCATTTAGAGCAGAAATTTAATCTTGTCAATCTTTCATTCCTCATATCTAGCATAGTGCTTATCCCAGAATAGAGAATTAATATATATTTATGAAATAAATGAATAAACAAAGGCATTTAAAAATCTGGAGAACATGGGGGCTACACCAAAAGTTATTTCATATATGATAATCCATTATGCCACACCAAACACAACTGTTTTAAATGCCAGGTGGCTAATTGGTAACCAGCTGGTTTTCCACGATCCAGATTGTGAAACATTTGAAAAAATTTTTTATTGTATAATGATAATACCAAATTCATCAATAATTATGGACCCAGAACTTAAACTCTTTGTAGATAATGACTCCATATATCTTGGTAAGCACCCCTATGAAGTGGTACCATTATCATTTGCTGTTGGAAACAGAGATTCAGAAAGGTTACGTAACCTGTTCATAGTCACACAGGTGGTCAATGGTGGAGATGAGATTTGAACACAGGTGATTTGACTTTGGAGGTTGTGTTTTTAGCCATTTAAATGGTACAGCCCCTCCCAGGAAACAAAAAGTCAGCATGAGTTGTCTTAGGCTTTCTCAACAGATGCTTTGTTTCCAAAACCAAACTTGGATAGACAGAACGAAAAACAGATTCTGGTATGCATTTGGTGAACTAAGCAAAACCTCGTTTTAGTAAAGATGTCTTTCTTGCAAAGGAAATTCTTTGAGGATAGTAAGACAAAGGTAGCGTCTTTGGGTATTAAGGACCCATGAAGACATTTTTATGGCTAACCTCCTAGGTTAGTTGCTAACCTCCAACTAACTAGGCTAGAGCTGGGCCAGTGTCATGGGCCTGTGACTTATATAGTCACATGGGTCCTTGCACTTAGAAGGGCCATGCTTTGAAGGGTTTACCTGGTTGGTCTCGTGCTCTGCTATCCCTCTCTTGGAATCCTTAAATCGATACATTTTGCGTAAGGGTTCCTGCATTTTCATCTTGTACTGGGCATGTCAAGTTTGTAGCTAGTCATGGGCTGGAGTCTTCTTAACTCTTTATAGCAGCTAATTATTTGACAGTGGGGAAGGCAGGAGGCCTGGCAACACCGGAAGAGCTACCAGTAAAGAGCTACCAGAAGAGCTACCAGTAAAGAGCTACCAGGTTCTGCCAGTATTCATACTGGACTCTGGAGAGAAAAGCTCAGGCCTTGAATTTCTAGGCTATGGAATATCCAATTCCCTGAGTATTTTGATGATTCTGCAAGATCACCCTGGGATTGATTTAAGATATTTATTGCAGAATACCAGGCTGTCTTAAGGGAAAATAATATTAGACAATATTATTCTGGAGTTTTAAGCGTCTTAGGTCTATTTTCATTCTTTTTCCTGGTCTGATGGTTTGTTTAGGTCAATTTAACCATTCTCTTTTATAGTAAGCACCAAATCAATTAAATGAGAAATCATATTTCTTTGTAACAGGAATCAATATGCACCATTTCCATTTTGATATGTAAGTTACATTTCTATTATCTTTAATAAATGTGAATGTACTTTGTGACTTAAGGGTTTTTTGTTTTGTTTTTTGGTGTGTATGTGTGACTGTGTTGGCTCAATATACTTTATACCATCAGGTTTGCTAGTATATTTCAGTGATGTTATCAAAGCTTCTATTTGTGATACCTCAGTAATTCTACCTAGCTGCTGCTGCTTTTTCTCTACTTCCTCAGGAACCTTGTTTAGAGGCTTTATATGACCTTGGATCATATCCATCTGCATTTGCTTCTGACAAACACACATGTAATCTAGATCTTATTTCTTGTGATTATATTCTTCTGCACAGGTTTACATCATTACCTCTGCCATCTTTGAGGTCCCCTGCTGAATTCCACCATTCTATACCTGAAAATAAGCAGGGGCAAAAACACTGATCTGTGTTGCAATTTCTTAAACAACCACTTGTCTTGATTTATTGTTACTAATTTATCCAAGTCCTAAATCTCTTCTGTTTTCAAATGATTATATTCTGTTGGATATTGAGTTTAGTGTTAGTTAAAACAGGCGAAATTCTGTGGGGAATGAGTTCCAAAACCTCCGCTTCTACAGAGCTGTATGTTTTACTGCTGCAGGCCCAGCAGAGGGAGCCCAAGTTAGTGAACGAAATTTTCTCTGGCACTATTTTGATGACTCAAAACTAGTAACTCATGGTCAAAAAGAGATTTTTTGAGGGGCAGGGGAAGAAGTCAGGATATATGGGGTGTATGTGTATGTGTGATTGAAAGACAGTAGAAGGAAGAAGTAAAATAGAAGGTGCAAAGCCATGTGGATTTTAAAATGTACTTGAAATGTGGGAGATACGACATCTTCTGAAGGAAAATGACAGAATTAATGGAGAGAAGCATTTGATTTTCAGATCCTGAGAAGGTAGTTTAATGCTAAAGGTATAATACTACTTTCTTTTTCTTTTCAGGTTAGCCATTTCTCCCTTTAAAACTTTTTAGATTGAATCCTTATACATTTCCATTTCTTGTGATTTTTATATTTAGGGTAATTTCCCAGTGAAAGCTTTTTTTTTTTTTTTTTTAAATTTCCTTTCTTAGTCTATTACCTCACTGGCTCACACATTGCATGTGCATCCGTGTCTGAGTGTAGAAAATGTTGGAGGCTCTTTAAGTTTAGGTGAATATTTATTCAATAGATCAATCAATTAGTCCACCAACTATGCAAACAGTAATTATTGAACTTTTGATACTATGTGAGATGCAGAATGTGTGTGTATCTGTGTATATGGGGGAGTGGTGTAGTCAGAAGTGAGAATCAAAACCATTTTCTGTGCTCAGTGAACTTACATGTAGTTGAGTAGATAAGTGTGTTTGGTAAAACACAAAACATTATGTGTGTAATCAAATGTTAAGCAGTGGTTCCAAGTGCCCGCAAAGTAAACTGTACATAAAGTAGGTGTTCACAAGGCAGACCTGCTGATGCTTGAGGTAGCTGGAAAGGCTTCAAGGAGGATTTGAATGGGCCTGAATAATGAGTGGTTTTGTGCGTGGTGTGAGCAGAAGAGAGGAGGGGCAGGGCGTCTTTTTGTGGAGGAGCAACATGAGAAACGCTGTGAGATAAAAAGTATGGTTATGATGGAGATACAGGGCCACTGTGAGCGGTTATGCCGTTTGTGTACTGCATACTCCTAGGGAGTGCCATTCACACCAAGCCCGTGTGATTGGTGCTTCTGGAGGCACCCAGTACCTTAGAATGAGTTCTGAAATGACTGTGGTTCTGTTGAACAGTGTTTTCTCATTCTCTGTATATTATATTAATATAGCCATCAATCACTCTATTGAGAGGAATCTATGAAGAGGCAGTAGAACACAGTGGGTGCAGATGGACTGTATAGTCAGACAGCCTGGATTTGAATCTTGGGCACATCAAAAAATAGATGTGTGACCTAGGATAATTTTCTCAACCTCTCTATGCCTTATTTCCCTCCTCCAAAAAATGGCAAGGTAATAATTGTGTCTATTGCATGTAGTTATAATGGTTAAATGAGACAGAATGTCATCTGCTTAAAACCATGCCTAGAGCCTAGTGAGCCCTCAGCTTTAGCTGTTATTATAAGAGAGCTAACATGTGACTCAAACAGAAAGCAAATATCCTACTTTTTCAGGTGTAGAAATGTTCCATTAGGCTTTCTGTTATGAAAATCCTGGGTCTCATCTAGACTACTTTGTTTTTTGCTGGTTAGGAATGATGAAGCAGATTATATGGTTTAAGATTATGCCGGTTTCACAGGCTGATTTATGGAAATAAGCATGGCCTCCCTTGTCTCAGTAAGAAAACAAAGACGATGCTCATTTCAGTAAGATTGGTGCTCACCTGGGAGTTCGGTGGTACTGTTTGTGTTTGCAGTGTCTCCGTATTTTCCAACTGTTTTTAAACCATGGATGGAATATAAGCTCCATGAGGGCAGGAACCATGTCTACCTTGGTTACTCTTGTATATTCTTGTACCTGGCATTCACTTTTTATTTTGGGCCAATGATTGAATGAAGGCATGATTTTGGAAATTATCCTTGTCTCTCACAAATTTGTGGACAGTCCTATTCCTAGCATAGGTGAAGTAGGCATTACTACAGGATGTCTTGAGGGATGTCTAATTATATACCTTTCCTGGTGGTTTATAACTGCCATAAAATGAAAATCACTTATATTTTAGATCACTTAATAGTTTACAAATACTCTTATACTTCATGTAATTTTCTACAGCACTCATGTGAATTTGCTAATATTCCTTCCATTTAATAGATTGAGTAACTGGGTCTCAGTAGAGTTAAATGGCTCAATCTCGCACTTTAATTATTGTGGAATTTAGATTTGATCTGAGGTGTTTTGACTGCAAGTGCAGAGAATTTTCTTTAAAAGTTTTGCAGCACCATACTTTTTTTCTACCTGAATTAAAAGCCTCATGATTATATTCACTCTCCTGGCAAGGATGGGGCCTCTCTAAATTTCTCATATTGGTATACATTATTTGTGAGATTAGGTTGGGATTACCTTGGAAGACACCCAAAACTCTTAGGGGATGTGATACTGGATAGAGCCTTGAGGTGGGAGGAGTAGTGGGCAGAGTTAGACTCTACCTTGGGTAGTTCATAGAAATCATGATGTGTCCTTTGGAACTGCATGGTCTGGGTGGGATGCTCCGCTAGAGGTTCTGAATAAAGGCAGTGGCAGTGTGGAAAACAGGTAAGACAGGGAAGTAGAGGGCCTAGCGCAGGCATTAAAAATCTTCATAATTTTATGTAGAGCTGGTCCTTCTCTTGGGTCAGGTAGAAACCTAAAACCAGGAAACTGAGTAGGCTGGAACTGTCTGACAATGTATACTGCATGTCGGGAGAGTTTGGAAAGACCCTGTTCTTCAGTTCCCTTTTGAGTTTGGAGAAAAGCCTTCATCAAGTATGCTGGCAACAGTCATCATCTGCTATGCTAGTGTTTACATTACGCTCTGAGGCATGCCTGGAAATGGATTTTGCCTACTGTTGACTGTTTTTATTCTAAATTCCCAACATCATGAAATTACTAAATGGGCTCTATAAAAAGAGATTAAAAAATGCCTATTTAGTGAGACCACTGAAAAGTACAATGCTGTATCCTCTTATGTGCTTAGTAATTACAAACATAATTGAACCCAATGAACATTTGTGACTACTTCCACTATATTGGGTTGGCCAAAAAGTTCCTTCAGTTTTAAAGTAGAAGATACATATTTCAACTAAGAACTTTTTTCAATTTTATTTATTTATTATACAGCAGGTTATTATCTATTTTATACATATTAGTATATATATGTCAGTCACAATCTCCCTCACCAAGAACTTTATTGAACAAAGTATTCACTGTTTTGTTCCACTACCTTCTGCCATTTTTAAGGCAACTTCATAATTCCATCTTCCCCAAACTTTTTATCTTTCTGAGCAAAGCACTGTTCCAGGTGCCTTTTACAGTCTTCCACGGGGAATTGAAATTTTTTCCGTTAAGAGAATTTTGTAAAGACTGAAATAAATGGAAATCCGAAGATGCAATGCCTGGTGAATATGGCGGATGAACCAGAACTTCCCAGCCAAGCTGTAACGGTTTTTGCCTGGTCATCAAATAAACATGCGGTCTTGCATTATCCTGATGGAAGATTATGCGTTTTCTGTTGATTAATTCCAGACGCTTTTCGTCATGTGCTGCCTTCAGTTAGTCTAATTGGGAGCAGTACTTGTTGGACTTAAATGTTTGGTTTTCTGGAAGGAGCTCATAATAGAGGACTCCCTTCCAATCCCACCACATGCACAACATCACCTTCTTTAGATGAAGACCGGCCTTTGGTGTGGTTGTTGGTGGTTCATTTCACTTGCCCCACGATCTCTTCCATTCCACATTATTGTATCCACTTTTCATTGCCCGTCACAATTTGTTTTAAAACCGGAATGTTTCATTATGTTTAAGTAGAGAATTTCATGCGGAAATACGGTCAAGAAGGTTTTTTTCGCTTAACTTATGTGGAACCCAAACATCAAAGTGATTACGATAACCAAGCTGGTGCAAATGATTTCCAACACTTGATTTGGATAATTTGAGTCTGTCGGCTATCTCCCACATGGTATAATGTTGATTGTTGTCAATTAATGTCTCGATTTGATTGCTGTCAACTTCAACTGGTCTACCTGACCGTGGAGCATGTTCAGGGAGAAATCCACACGAAACTTCACAAACCAATTTTGGCATGTTCAGTCAGTCACAGCACCTTCTCCATACACTGCACAAATCTTTCTTTTTTTGTGTTTCAGTTTTGTTCTTACCTTTCTTGAAATAATAAAACATAATATGCCGAAAGTGTTGCTTTTTCCTTCCATCTTCAATATTAAAATGGCTACACAAAAATTCACCAATTTTGATGTTTTCTTTTAAATGCACACTGATATGACAGCGGTCACAATACAGTCTAACAAAATTGTTTCGAATGAAGTTAAAGACAACAAAGTGCTACTAGAACCATCTTATGGAAAAAAACGAACGAATCTTTTGGCCAACCCAATATAACTTATCATAGTTGGTCCCATTTTAAATTTATTTATGTCTCCTTGATTATATTATGGAACAACTTTGTATTCCATACAAAGGACAACAAGTTTGTCCTTTATATTATCTAGTTCAGTGCTTTGCCCATAGTGGATTTTTAAAAAAAATTTTATTATATTTTTGGCAGCATTAGGTCTTAGTTGTGGCACACAGGCTTCTCTCTAGTTGTGGTGTGTGGGTTTTTTCTCTTCTCTAGTTGTGGCGCTCAGACTCCAGGGCGCGTGGGGTCTGTCGTTGTGGCACACGGGTTCCAGAGTGCATGGGCTCTGTAGTTTGCGGCACTCTGGCTCTCTAGTTGAGGCGTGTGAGCTCAGTAGTTGTGGTGTGTGGGCTTAGCTGCCGTGGCATGTGGGATCTTAGTTCCCTGACCAGAGATGGAACCTGAGTCCTCTGCATTGGAAGGCAGATTCTTTACCACTGGACCACCAGGGAAGTCCCTAGATGTTTAACAGATGTTTGTTAAATGAATTGGAAGTTAAACCCTTTCACTTTTATAGAGTAAAATGGTGGAGAAACAGAGAAACAAGAGCTCCTCTGAGATAGTGGATATTTGGCAATTAATTTACTGTTTGGTATGCCGTTTCTTTGTGAACCAATTTTATATATAAGGGAGAGGTTAATTTTATTTTAGAGTAGAATTCAAAATAATCAATATACAAAATGACTGTAAAACAAATCCGAGTAGGAATGCAAAAATGGGTATGGAAGTTGATATGTGTGTGGAGCAATGATTATGCTTGCCTCTTCCACACTGCTGTTGCTTTCTGTGTATGTTGTGTATATGTGTGAGTTTGTGTGTTCCAGTTAGTTAAAATAGATTTTTAAATATGCCTGGATGAAGGGATTGGGCATGCTTAGTTGTCAGGAAAATCACCTTCATGTTTCTCTCCTTTTTATAATCATTCTTTTTGTACATGATGGAATTAGCAACTTCAATTACTACTGTGTAAGATTTTCTTTCATTTAGGAAGGTATTGTATAAGTAAGTAATATCAAAATTTTGGGATAGTTGATTTTAGAATCCTGTAATTGCAGTTTCCTATAACTAGAGATCAATGCTTGAAGAATAAATAGTTCATTAAGTATCAAGAAAATTAGGAAATTTGATCCTTACCTTACAGTATATAAAAAAAATCAGCTCTAGATGCATTAAGGATTTAAATGTTAAAAGCAAATATTTAAACAGTAGAAAATATAGGTGAATGTATTTTAAACCCAGAAGTAGGAAAATATTCCTTAAAAAAGGCATAAAACATGTCGACTATAAAAGAAAAGACATATTTTACTATATTAAAATAAGAACTTTAGTTCATCAAGAGACCACTTAAAGAAAATGAAAAGTCCTATCACAAACCAGGAGAAGATATTCATGACATACACAATTGACAAAGGATTGGTGTCAAGAGCACAGAAACATCTACAAATCAGTAATAAAGATAGGAAAAAATCCTTAATAGATATTTCATAGGAGGGAAACTCATATGATCACCACACATATAAAGAGATGGTCATTACATCATATCATACCCATTAGTGATCATGGAAATGCAAATAAAAACAATAGTACAATATCGTTTTATGCTCTTCTTTTGGCAAAAAAAAAAGAAAAGCCTGATAATATCAATTTTTGGAGAGGATAGATCCACTAGATGTTCACTGCTGGTCAAAGTGTAAATTGGTGCAATCATTTTAGAAAACATCGAACATTTTGGAAAAAATTGCACATTCAAATATCCTATGATCCAGAAATTCCACTACTAAATATTCAGTAAACCTCATTTGCATGGACAATGGAAAAAATGTACAAGGATGTTCATATCAGTGCTATTTAAAGAATAACCTGGAAACAATCCAAATGCATATCAGTAGGAGCATGGATGAATAAACTGTGATATATTCACAGTAAAATATGACACAGTAGTCAAATAAAGCACAGCATTTACAAATATGAAGGAGTCTTAGTCATGTAATACTAAGTAAAAATATCAAATTCTAAAATATTATATATAATATACCATTTTTATAAAGTTAAAATAACTAAAATATCTCTTGAAATACAGATGGATGTAATAATATGTTAAACAAGGACATCAAGGGAATGATGAATATGGAAATTAATGTGGTTATTGCCTCAGGTCTTGGAATCGAAATGGTTGTCATGTGAGGTGACCATGTAGCTGAACGTGGGTTCCAATCAAAATCCTCTTACTTCTTATGGGTGGGGAAATTTGTAGTTCCTTATTACATTATTAAAAATGGCTAAATAAATGAAAGTGAGTCATACAGTTACCAATGATGTCAGTATGTTATGAGCCAAGGATTATGATTAATCCAACTTTGTACACCTGTGGTTCAAGGAGAAAAAGATGAACTAGTTCCCCAAATATACGACTATTAAGGAAATACAGTATTTAACCGTATTTTCAGAGTTGACATGGCAGACTATATTGTTACTGTTTTTATAGTATTTATGCATTTTTATTTATTTATGTATTTATTTATTTTATTTTATTTTTTTGCGGTACGCGGGCCTCTCGCCACTGTGGCCTCTCCCGTTGCGGAGCACAGGCTCCGGACACGCAGGCTCAGCGGCCACGGCTCACGGGCCCAGCCGCTCCGCGGCATGTGGGATCTTCCCGGACCGGGGCACGAACCCGTGTCCCCTGCTTTGGCAGGTGGACTCTCAACCACTGCGCCACCAGGGAAGCCCTATGCATTTTTAAATTATATGTTATATGAAAAACAATTTTTGAGCTTATTCCCAGATTATGAGTCTATCACATAAAGAAACATAAAAGTCATTCTCCATTTCTTGGTGCACATTTTAATTATATTTCATCTGTTTTTTTAAAGAAGAAAATTAAGGCAGTATCTGAAACCAATTTTTGCTGCAGAAGTTATTTAAACCTCATAAAGATTAGATAACTGAAACATTTGAAGTGCTAAGCATTTAAATAATCAGCCTAAACATACCTGTTTAAAAGATGTGGGGTCTTGGGCTGAATACCCTGGGTCAGTGTGTGGAATTTCAGATCTAAAACATCTTATTTCCTAAAACACATTTCCTAAAATACAGTTTGTTATATTTAGAAAACAAAATTGGAAACATCTTAGAATAGCAAAATTAAATCTGTTGTGAATTACTGTAACTATAATATAATACAAATATAAAGTGGAATATACATGATCCAAAAATGAGAGAACTAATCAATAAAAGGGATAGGAATTTCAGCTGACAAAAACAAATGGCAGTTTTAAAAATTTGGATATACTATTTTGTAATGAATCCTAGATATTTATTCACATCTGCATTAGTTTGCTAGGGCTACCATAACAAAATCACAGGCAGAGTGGCTTAAACAACAGAAATTCATTTTTTTCACAGTTCTGGAGGCTAGAAGTCCAAGATCATAGTGTTGACAGGTTTGGTTTCTTTTGAGGCCTCTCTCCTTGGCTTGCAGATGGCTACCTTGTCGCTGTGTCCTCTCAAGGTCTTTCTTCTGTGCCTACACATCCCTGTTGACTCTTCCTCTTCTTATAAGGACACTAGTCAAATTGGATTAACTCCTCCTCACCTTCCTACCCAGCATTGGCCACATTTTAACTTAATCACCACTTCAAAGAATTGATCTCCAAATATGGTTACTTTCTGAGGTACTAGAGCTTGGAATTTCAACATATGAATTTTGGGGGAACACAACTCAGCCCATAACAACATCCTGTTCTGTGACTGTGATTCTAGCTGTGAGTGCCTGCTGTTTCCCAGGCCCCCTTCTAGGTGTTGGGGCACAACAGTAAAGCTTATTATCTGGGTCTCACAATGGACGTAAGAAAGGCCCCCAAATTAGAGGAAAACTCTGACAGTATTAAATTTGCAAATGCCATTATTCCCAAACCCGTCATTTTTACTAAGGACTAGAGGGCTCCCTCCCCACTTAATTGTTTGGAAGAATTAACTACTGGTAAATAAAGAAATCCTGGTTGCTACTCACTGCAGAGTCTAGAGCATATTGTATGGAGTTGAGCACATGAGAGGAGCTTAATTGCAAAAGAACACCCATACTTAGCATCTTTCACATTGTGACAGTTGGTTGTGGGTTCATATTTGGAACCACTGTGTTTTCTCTGACGACAAGGCTCTTGCTTCATGCGTGAGGTGTGTCTCTAATTGTGGTCATGTGGGCCTCTTGCCACTTGGAGTTAGTTACTCTGGAAGATGGCTACCTCTCTCTCTTGAAGTATGTCGCAGTCCTTCAGAGGGAAAGTTGTGTAAGCCTCACAGCACACATTTGAAGTCAAGGACCCAAGCATACCCTCCACATTTTTCTTCTTTTTTAAAGACTAATTTTGTAATATTGTGTCACATTCCTAAAAAAAATACCTTACTGTGCTTGTTAGACAACACAGGGCATTTTTTTAACATCTTTATTGGAGTATAATTGCTTTAAAAGGTGTGTTACTTTCTGCTTTATAACAAAATGAATCAGCTATACATATACATATATCCCCATATCTCCTCCCTCTTGCATCTCCCTCCCACCCTCCCTATCGCACCCCTCTAGGTGGACACAAAGCACCGAGCTGATCTCCCTGTGCTATGCGGCTGCTTCCCACTAGCTATCTGTTTTACATTTGGTAGTGTAATATGTCCATGCCACTCTTTCACCTTGTCCCAGCTACCCTTTTCCCTCCCTGTGGCCTCGGGTCCATTCTCTAATGTCTTTATTCCTGTCCTGCCCCTAGGTTCTTCAGAACCATTTTTTTTTTTTGCTTTTTTTTTTTAGATTCCATATATATGTGTTAGCATATGGTATTTGTTTTTTTCTTTCTGACTTATTTCACTCTGTATGACAGACTCTAGGTCCTTCCACCTCACTACAAATAACTGAATTTCGTTTCTTTTTATGGCTGAGTAATATGCCATCATATATACATGCCACATCTTCTTTATCCATTCATCTGTTGATGGACACTTAGGTTGCTTCCATGTCCTGGCTTTTGTAAATAGAGCTGCAATGAACATTGTGGTACATGACTCTTTTTAAATTATGGTTTTCTCAGGGTATATGCCCAGTAATGGGATTGCTGGGTTGTATGGTAGTTCTATTTTTAGTTTTTTAAGGAACCTCCATACTGTTCTCCATAGTGGCTGTATCAATTGACATTCCCACCAACAGTGCAAGAGGGTTCCCTTTTCTCCACACCCCCTCCCGCATTTATTGTTTGTGGATTTTTTGATGATGGCCATTCTGACTGGTGTGAGGTGATACCTCATTGTAGTTTTGATTTGCATTTCTCTAATGATTAGTGATGTTGAGCATCCTTTCATGTGTTTGTTGGCAATCTGTATATCTTCTTTGGAGAAATGTCTATTTAGGTCTTCTGCCCATTGTTTGGATTGGGTTGTTTGTTTTTTTGATATTGAGCTGCATGAGCTGCTTGTAAATTTTGGAAATGAATCCTATGTCAGTTGCTTCATTTGCAAATATTTTCTCCCATTCTGAGGGTTGTCTTTCATCTTGTTTATGATTATGATTTCCTTTGCTGAGCAAAAGCTTTTAAGTCTCATTAGATCCTATTTGTTTATTTTTGTTTTTATTTCCATTTCTCTAGGAGGTGGTCAAAAAGGATCTTGCTGTGATTTATGTCATAGAGTGTTTGCCTATGTTTTCCTCTAAGAGTTGTATAGTGTCTGGCCTTACATTTAGGTCTTCAATCCATTTTGAGTTTATTTTTGTGTATGGTGTTAAGGAGTGTTCTAATTTCATTCTTTTACATGTAGCTGTCCAGTTCTCCCAGCACCACTTATTGAAGAGGCTGTCTTTTCTCCACTGTATATTCTTGCCTCCTTTCTCAAAGATAAGGTGACCATATGTGCATGGGTTTATCTCTGGTCTTTCTATCCTGTTCCATTGATCTATATTTCTGTTTTTGTGCCAGTACCATACTGTCTTGATGACTGTAGCTATGTAATATAGTGTGAAGTCTGGGAGCCTGATTCCTCCATCTCCGTTTTTCTTTCTCAAGATTGCTTTGGCTATTCGGGGTCTTTTGTGTTTCCATACAAATTGTGAAGTTTTTTGTTCTAGTTCTGTGAAAAATGCCAGTGGTAGTTTGATAGGGATTGCATTGAATCTGTAGGTTGCTTTGGGTAGTATAGTCATTTTCACAGTGTTGATTCTTCTCGTCCAAGAACATGTTATATCTCTCTGTTTGTATCATCTTTAATTTCTTTCATCAGTGTTTTATAGTTTTCTGCATACAGGTCTTTTGTCTCCTTAAGTAGATTTATTCCTAGGTATTTTATTCTTTCTGTTGCAGTGGTAAATGGGAGTGTTTCCTTAATTTCTCTTTCAGATTTTTCATCATTAGTGTATAGGAATGCAAGAGATTCCTGTGCATTAATTTTGTATCCTGCTACTTCACCAGTTCACTGATTAGCTGTAGTAGTTTTCTGGTGGCATCTTGAGGATTCTCTATGTATAGTATCATGTCATCTGCAAAAAGTGACTACTTTACTTCTTCTTTTATGTTTTGGATTCGTTTTATTTCTTTTTCTTTTTAGTTGCTGTGGCAAAAACTTCCAAAACTATGTTGAATAATAGTGGTGAGACTGGGAAACCTTCTCTTGTTCCTGATCTTATAGGAAATGTTTTCAGTTTTTTACCATTGAGAACAATGTTGTCTGTGGGTTTGTCATATATGGCCTTTATTATGTTGAGGTAGGTTCCCTCTATGCCCACTTTCTGGAGATTTTTTTTTTTTTTATCATAACTGGGTGTTGAATTTTGTCAAAAGCTTTTTCTGCATCTATTGAGATGATCATATGGTTTTTCTCCTTCAGTTTGTTAAGATGATGTATCACATTGATTAATTTGCGTATATTGAAGAATCCTTGCATTCCTGGGATATACCCCACTTGATCATGGTGTATGATCCTTTTAATGTGCTGTTGGATTCTGTTTGCTAGTATTTTGTTGAGGACTTTTGCATCTGTGTTGATATTGGCCTATGGTTTTCTTTCATTGTGACATCTTTGTCTGGTTTTGGTATCAGGGTGATTGTGGTCTCATAGAATGAGTTTCAGAGTGTTCCTCCATCTGCTGTATTTTGGAAGAATTTGAGAAGGATAGGTGTTGGTGAATTCTATCAGACATTTACAGAGGAGCTAACACAGGACACTTTAAGGCAGGAAATAGATGTTGTCACAGAAATGGAGACAAGTGACTTAGACAAGATACAAGTTTTCCTAACACCTAGTAGTCCAGTACCGGCAGTCTGGGGCTGGCAAGGTGGCTCCTCAGTGGAAGGGCACTGAGTGCTGTCTTCTCTTCCCAAACTCCCAAGAGAATAGCTTTTAGCATCATGGAAACCTGAGTATAAATCCTACCTCTGGTCAATGCAGTCAGTAGGGCTTGCTTTTGGCTATAAGGGCCTTATTAAAATAGCCCGAGCAGTTCAGCAAAGCATTTAATTGCTTCACTTTGCCAAGAGTAGGCAGAGATGGGGTGGCATCTCTGTGATTTCAAGAAGAATCCCGGCTGTTTCCTCCTGTCTGTTGTGCCTTCTTCATCTTCTCACTTTTTTGTCCTTGAGTTTGTCACTTTGTGTTCAAAAAGTGGCCCCAGACATCATAGCTCCACACCAGTACCCCAGACAGGTAGGGAGGTAAGGGAGTGCCCCTTACCTCCTGCCTCTGGCAACCACCAATCTGTTCTCTGTAGCTGTGAGCTTGGTTTGTTTATTTGTTTGTTTATTAGATTCCACCTGTAAGATAGGTGAGCCCCCCTCCCCCCCTGCCTCTGGCAACCACCAATCTGTTCTCTGTAGCTGTGAGCTTGGTTTGTTTATTTGTTTGTTTATTAGATTCCACCTGTAAGATAGAACATTTGGTATTTGTCTTTCTCTTCCTCTCTCTGACTTATTTCATTTAGCGTAATCCCCTTGAGGGCCATGCATGTTGTTACAAATGGCAAGATTTCATACTTTTTTATGGCTGAATAATATTCCACCGTGTGTGTGTGCGTGTGTGTGTGTGTGTGGTGTGTGTGTGTGTGTGTGTGTACATACGTACAGTTTCTTTATCCATTCATCCATTAATGGGCATTTAGGTTGTTTCCATCTCTTGGCAATTGGAAATAATACAGCAGTGAACATGGGAGTACACACATATTTTCAAATTAGTGTTTTTATTTTCTTTGGATAAATACCTGAAAGTTAAGTTGCTAAATCATATGGTAGTTCTATTTTTAATTTTTTTGAGAAACCTCAATACTATTTTCCATAGTGGTTGCACAATTTACATTCCCAGCATTAGTGCATGTGGGTTCCATTTTCTCTACATTCTCGCCAACGCTTGTTATTTGTCGTCTTTTTGATAACAGCCCATCTGACAGGTGTAAGGTGATATCTCACTGAAGTTTTGATTTGCATTTCCCTGGTGATAAATGATATCGAGTATCTCTTCCTGTACCTGTCAGCCATCTATATGTCTTCTTTGGAAAAACATTTATTCAGATCTTCTGCACATTTTTTAATTGGATTTTTTTTTTTTTGGCTGTTGAGTTGTGTGAGTTCTTTATACACTTTGGATATTAGCCCCTTATAAGATATATGATTTCCAAATATTTTTCTCCCATTCACTGAGTTGCCTTTTCATTTTGCTGATGGTTTCCTTTGCTGTGCAGAAGCTTTTTAGTTTTATGTAGTCTCACTTGTTTATTTTTGCTCTTGTTGCTTTTGCTTTTGGTGTCAGATTAAAAAAATCATTGCTAAGACCTACGTCAAGGTGCTTACCACTTACGTTTTCTTCTAGAAATTTTATGGTTTCAGGTCTTACATTCAAGTCTTTAATCCACTTTAAGTTAATTTTTGTGAAAGGTGTAAGATAGTGGTCCAGTTTTGTTCTTTTGCATATGGCTGTCCAGTTTTCTCAAATTGAAGAGACTGTCCTTTCCCTATTATATATTCTTGGCTCCTTTGTCATTTATTAATTGACCATATGAGTGTGGGTTTATTTCTGGGTTCTTTATGCTCTGCTTTTGCATCAGTACCATACTGTCTTAATTACCATAGCTTTGTAATATAGTTTGAAATCATGGAGTATGATGGCTCCAGCTTTGTTGTTTTTCTTAAGATTGCTTTGGCTCTTCTGGGTCTTTTATGTTTCCACAAAAATTTTAGGATTGTTTATTCTATTTATGTAAAAAATGCCATTGGAATACCCTCTATATATTGAAGTCCAATCAGTTATTTTCATGTTTTCAGACACACAAAAGAACGAATATTTTATTTAAAAATGTGGTTAGATTTTTTTTTAGATTATCTAATGCACCTTTCTTCCCTCCATACTATTTAAAAAATATATATATTTCATCTGGATCCTCCTTTTATTTTATTTATTTGTGGCTTCATTGGGTCTTCGTTGCTGCATGTGGGCTTTCTCTAGTTGTGGTGAGCGGGGGCTACTCTTGGTCGCGGTGCGTGGGCTTCTCATTGCAGTGGCTTCTCTTGTTGCGGACCCGCGGGCTCAGTAGTTGTGGTGT
Source organism: Lipotes vexillifer (assembly GCF_000442215.2). Lineage (NCBI taxonomy): Eukaryota > Metazoa > Chordata > Mammalia > Artiodactyla > Lipotidae > Lipotes > Lipotes vexillifer. The sequence goes on along the minus strand of NW_006782534.1, from coordinate 1,183,331 downwards.
ACAGGCTTAGTTGCTCCATGGCCTGTGGGATCTTCCCGGACCAGGGCTCCAACCTGTGTGCCCTGCATTGGCTGGCGGATTCTTAATCCCTGGGCTACCAGGGAAGCCCCCTACATACTATTTTCTGTTATTCCCTTGACTCTCCTTCACTTGGAAGACTAGACTGCGGAAGGATGCAGAGAATAACAGAGTTGAATGACTTTACTGAAGTTGAGGCATCTAGACGTGATGGGGCTATTGTGGATGGTTATGAAAGTACACCTGACAGTAATTTCCGTGGGTCAATGGCCAAGGATAAAAAAAGAAACTGGGTGTCTGAGTAGGTACCATTGCATGTAAATGGCATCAGATTCACTCCGAACTCTCTGGGTTGTGGTACAATTATGCTCCCTCCACGGGGCAGAAATCAGACCTAACCTTGGGAAACCAGGACTGTGAGGAGGGCAGGTGAGGGTAGATGTGAAGATGTATCTTTAAATTTACTGAGATGACATTTCCATTCCACAGTTATAGAAACTTCAATATACAAAAAGTGATATTTCTTGCCCGCCTGAGTCTATGGTCTGCAATTTGAACTGGGCACTGTACATTCTATATATTTTGGTTTAGTTACAATGGCCTCTGTTAACAAGGACTGAAAAAGATTGAGCAGCAGCATGGCTTGATCCAAGGCTAGAGAATCATGAACTGTAAAAATCTTACCTTAGCTCTTGTAATATCCTGACATAAATTGAAAAACAAATCAGTACAGTGTGAAACACTGGCCTTCTGCAATAGCATGAAGATGATCTGATATATAAACTTGGAAAATGGGGGCCTAGGGAGGGAGGCATACACAGTCTTGGTACAAATGGGGAGGTAACTCTTGTTAGAGTTCAGTTTGGTGATATTCTGATCAGGATGAATTTATTAGTTTCTCTTCAAGACTTGAGGTTAACATGAAAATGGAAAATAGCCACATTACGGGGGAGGAATTACCCAAAAGAGGTCACTATTTCAAGAAACTATTTTAAAAAACGGTGCTGTGTTAGTTTTAGAAATTATCCTTGGCTTAAGTGACCAAAATCACACTGCATTTCAAATAATCCATAATTAGGTCAGCCCATGTTCAATTAAATGATACCCTTGAATTAGAAATGTTCCGTATAAGAACTCTGACAAAAATTATTAATAAAAATAAAGTTCTTGGAGTAATCCTTGGGGACTCTTAGAGTCATGAATCATACTAAGGAAGACAATCTGTATAATTACAATAGTGTGACAATTGATAACAAATATGCCTGGTACTATAAGTGGTGGTTAAAATCCTGGGCTTTGGATTCAAGTAGATTCTGATTCAAAGGCTGTCTCTACCATTTAGTATCTGTGTCAGCCTGGGTAATATACTTTGCCTTTCTGTAAAATGGGACTACAAGTACAACTCCACAGTATTGCTGTAGGTATTAAATCTGATCACGTATTTAATGTGCCTGGCAATGGTAATAATCTATATTATTATTAAAAGTTTTACTAATTGGAGGCTTTTAGCAACCTGACCCATGATATAAAATGTTCTTTGCTGGTTTTACAAAATGACTTTAATTATTGAGACATTATGATTTTTTGGATTTCCTAGACAATGTAATTTTTTTGCACGTTAGAAATCACTGATACACAGGTAAAAGCTTTCATATGGCTTTTCATAAAGTATGGCAAAAAAAAGCCATGAAAAGATAAATGAAAGAATAAATTATTGAGACAATACTGTTTATGGCTTCTCAAGCAAAATAGAGAAAAGAGAAGATAATTTTAATGGCCTCTGGCAGATATTAACAATAATATTAATGTAATAAATACTACAGTAATTTATGTTCTATTTAGTAGTATTCTTTTTTTTTTTTTTTTTTTGCGATACGCGGGCCCCTCACTGCTGTGGCCTCTCCCACCACAGAGCACAGGCTCCGGACGCACAGGCTCAGTGGCCATGGCTCACGGGCCCAGCTGCTCCGCGGCACGTGGGATCCTCCCGGACCGAGGCTTCTATTTTTATCTCGGGGACCCGGGTCCCCTGCATCGGCAGGCGGACTCTCAACCACTGCGCCACCAGGGAAGCCCAGTAGTATTCTTATTTCAGTCATCCGGGAGATTTTAACAAAATAAAACAGCTTTTATATGCTACATGTGGAAAGAAGAGGTTATAGTTATGAACTTGCATTGAAGAAAACAGAAATGCAGAAGAGTTCAGAAGTCCAGTGAATATCCTAATGAAATAACTTTTCTTTCAGGCCTTCTATTTCAGTTTCCTCTCTGAATGCAAGCCCTACTTAAGGAAATAATTTTAGTTCATTAAGTCAGAATCCTGAAAATGTTGACATCCCTACAATTAAGAAAACATGGCTTTAAAAAATTCCTCAGAATTCACCGCTTTATTTTCATTTTTGAGACAGAATTTTGTTTATTTGGAAAAGTAAAGGGCTCTGGCTGCTTTTACGTGATGTTCCCTTTGGTAATCTTCATTTTTTTGCCTTTTGCCATTTCAAGAAATGATGTCTATCTTCTTTCTAGTAGCTTTATTAACTCTGATTGGTCTCCATTCTCAACTTTTTTTTTTTTTTTTAAATACCACAGCTATTTTAAACTTTTGCCTGAACTACAGAGTGACCTAAATTTTGTTTTGCTTTTAACTTTTTATTAATTACTTTAGTTATATGTAATGGATAGAGGGTGAATCTTAACAGTATAAGTATATGAAAGCAAAAATCTATGCATGAAGAGGATTGAGAAATCTTTCTTGTTAGGGATTTTGTCTTGATCTTTGTCAAGGAGCAGTGGAGAGGCTAGTAGTAAGGGAAGGGTATCCTCTCCTGGGAGGTTCTTTGCTGGAGTCAAAAGGTAACAGTAATCCACTGGAAATAGAACACTCTGCAGCAGTAAAAGGAAGCTCTTTTGCAAGTCTGTCCACTGTGGCTGCTGCTCCTGACAGTGAAGCTATTGCAACTTTTAATTTGCTGAAATGCACATAAGGCAGCTGTCTTCACAGTAGGAAGTTAAGGGTGAGTGTTGGAGACACCATTCTCTTTTCATGTAAATTAAAGGAGAACATGCTAAAGGAAAGTTTACTGTTACTCTACAGATTCTCAGCAAGCAGGCCAGAGGGTCATCCTTTGTGATTCTCTTACGCTTTCTTTTAATTTGCCGAACACATCAGATCTGAGGGCAGATTTTAGATTTGAGAGCATTGAAGTATCCCTTCCCCTTTGCCTCTTCCTCCACCTTCCCAAACACCAAAACCCAGGAAACTTTTTGGATAATGTTTGAATTTAAAACTCTACTTAATGTTTTCATTAAGCCTTTATTCTTTTCTTTATGATATTCCTTCTTATTGAAGCATTTTCCTAGAGGAATTGAAGCACATGAGGCATGAACTAAGATTGCACCTTTTTTCATTAAATAGGAGCTGTGTTAGCAACTTCCTCAAGGTTGCATGTGATATACTAATGGCAAAAGCCTCTGGATGATTCCTTTTCATGTTGCCCTCTAAAAGTCTCATCAGAAAGCGTTACTCTCCACAGAGGGGGAAGATGGCAGAAGAGTAAGACGTGGAGATCACCTTCCTCCCCACAGATACATCAGAAATACATCTACACGTGGAACAACTCCTACAGAACACCTGCTGAATGCTGGCAGAAGACCTCAGACCTCCCAAAAGAGAGGGGATTAAGAGCGCTGCTTAAAGGAGCTCCAGAGACGGTTGAGAGCCGCAGCTAACAGCGCGGACCCCAGAGACAGGCATGAGATGCTAAGGCTGATGCTGCCACCACTAAGAAGCCTGTGAGCGAGCACAGGTCACTCTCCACACCTCCCTTCTGGGGAGCCTGTGGAGCCCGCCACAGCCAGGGTCCCGGGATCCAGGGACAACTTCCCCGGGAGAACGCACGGCGTGCCTCAGGCTAGTGCAACGTCATGCTGGCCTCTGCCGCCGCAGGCTTGCCCCGCATTCGTACCCCTCCCTCCCCGCAACCTGAGTGAGCCAGAGCCCCCATATCAGCTGCTCCTTTAGCCCCGTCCTGTCTGAGTGAAGAACAGACGCCCTCCAGCGACCTACACGCAGAGGCGGGGCCAAATCCAAAGCTGAACCCTGGGAGCTGTGCGAACAAAGAAGAGAAAGGGAAATCTCTCCCAGCAGCCTCAGAAGCAGCGGATTAAATCTCCACAATCAACTTGATGTACCCTACATCTGTGGAGTACCTGAATAGACAACGAATCATCCCAAATTGAGGAGGTAGACTTTGAGAGCAAGATTTATTATTTTTTCCCCTTTTCCTCTTTTTTGAGTGTGTATGTGTATGCTTCTGTGTGAGATTTTGTCTGTATAGCTTTGCTTTCACCATTTGTCCTAGGGTTCTATCCGTCCATTTTGTTTTGTTTTTTTTACTTAAAAAATTTTTTTTTCTTAATAATTATTTTTTTATTTTAATAACTTTATTTTATTTTACCTTATTTTATTTTCTTTTATTCTCTTTCTTTCTACTTTTTCTCCCTTTTATTCTGGACCAAGTGGATGAAAGGCTCTTGGTGCTGCAGCCAGAAGTCAGTGCTGTGCCTCTGAGGTGGGAGAGCCAACTTCAGGACACTGGTCCACAAGAGACCTCCCAGCTCCACGTAATATCAAATGGCGAAAATCTCCCAGAGATCTCCATCTCAACACCAACACCCAGCTTCACTCAACGACCAGCAAGCTCCAGTGCTGGACACCCTATGCCAAACAACTAGCAAGACAGGAACACAACCCCACCCATTAGCAGAGAGGCTGCCTAAAATTATAATAAGTCCACAGACACCCCAAAACACACCACCAGACGTGAACCTGCCCACCAGAAAGACAGGATCCAGCCTCATCCACCAGAACACAGGCACTAGTCCCCTCCACCAGGAAGCCTACACAACGCACTGAACCAACCTTAGCCACTGGAGACAGACATCAAAAACAACGGGAGCTACGAACTTGCAGCCTGCAAAAAGGTGAACCCAATCACAGTAAGATAAGCAAAATGAGAAGACAGAAAAACACACAGCAGATGAAGGAGCAGGATAAAAACCCACCAGACCTAACAAATGAAGAGGAAATAGGCAGTCTACCTGAAAAAGAGTTCAGAATAATGATAGTAAAGATGATCCAAAATCTTGGAAATAGAATGGACAAAATGCAAGAAGCAGTTAACAAGGACCTAGAAGAAATAAAGATGAAACAGACAATGATGAACAACACAATAAATGAAATGAAAAATACTCTAGATGGGATCAATAGCAGAATAAATGAGGCAGAAGAACGGATAAGTGACCTGGAAGATAAAATAGTGGAAATAACTACTGCAGAGCAGAATAAAGAAAAAAGAATGAAAAGAACTGAGGACAGTCTCAGAGACCTCTGGGACAACATTAAACGCACCAACATTCGAATTATAGGGGTTCCAGAAGAAGAAGAGAAAAAGAAAGGGACTGAGAAAATATTTGAAGAGATTATAGTTGAAAACTTCCCTAATATGGGAAAGGAAATCGTTAATCAAGTCCAGGAAGCACAGAGAGTCCCATACAGGATAAATTCAAGGAGAAATACGCCAAGACACATATTAATCAAACTGTCAAAAACTAAATACAAAGAAAGCATATTAAAAGCAGCAAGGGAAAAACAACAAATAACACACAAGGGAATCCCCATAAGGTTAACAGCTGATCTCTCAGCAGAAACTCTACAAGCCAGAAGGGAGTGGCAGGGCATACTGAAAGTGATGAAGGAGGAAAAACCTGCAACCAAGATTACTCTACCCAGCAAGGATCTCATTCAGATTTGATGGAGAAATTAAAACCTTTACAGACAAGCAAAAGCTGAGAGAGTTCAGCACCACCAAACCAGCTTTACAACAAATGCTAAAGGAACTGCTCTAGACAAAAACACAAGAGAAGGAAAAGTCCTATAATAACGAACCCAAAACAATTAGAAAATGGGGAATAGGAACATACATATCGATAATTACATTAAATGTAAATGGATTAAATGCTCCCACCAAAGGACACAGACTGGCTGAATGGATACAGAAAGAGACCCATATATATGCTGTCTACAAGAGATCCACTTCAGACCTAGAGACACATACAGACTGAAAGTAAGGGGATGGAAAAAGATATTCCATGCAAATGGAAACCAAAAGAAAGCTGGAGTAGCAATTCTCATATCAGACAAAATAGACTTTAAAATAAAAACTATTACAAGAGACAAAGAAGGACAGAACATAATGATCAAGGGATCGATCCATGAAGAAGATACAATAATTGTAAATATTTATTCACCCAACATAGGAGCACCTCAATACATAAGGCAAATACTAACAGCCATAAAAAGGGAAATTGACAGTAACACATTCAGAGTAGGGGACTTTAACACCCCACTTTCACCAATGGACAGATCATCCAAAATGAAAATAAATAAGGAAACACAAGCTTTAAATGACACATTAAACAAGATGGACTTAATTGATATTTATAGGACATTCCATCCAGAAACAACAGAATACACATTTTTCTCAAGTGCTCATGGAACATTCTCCAGGATAGATCATATCTTGGGTCACAAATCAAGCCTTGGTAAATTTAAGAAAACTGAAATGGTATCAAGTATCTTTTCCAACCACAACGCTATGAGACTAGATATCAATTACAGGAAAAGATCTGTAAAAAATACAAACACATGGAGGCTAAACAATACACTACTTAATAACGAAGTGATCACTGTAGAAATCAAAGAGGAAATCAAAAAATACCAAGAAACAAATGACAGTGGAGACACGACGACCCAAAGCCTATGGGATGCAGCAAAAGCAGTTCTAAGAGGGAAGTTTATAGCAATACAATCCTACCTTAAGAAACAGGACACATCTCGAATAAACAACCTAACCTTGCACCTCAAGCAATTAGAGAAAGAAGAACAAAAAAATCCCCCATGTTAGCAGAAGGAAAGAAATCATAAAGATCAGATCAGAAATAAATGAAAAAGAAATGAAGGAAACGATAGCAACGATCAATAAAACTAAATGCTTGTTCTTTGAGAAGATAAACAAAATGGATAAACCATTAGCCAGACTCATCAAGAAAAAAAGGGAGAAGACTCAAATCAATAGAATCACAAATGAAAAAGGAGAAGTAACAACCGACACTGCAGAAAAACAAAAGATCATGAGGGATTACTACAAGCAACTCTATGCCAATAAAATGGACAACCTGGAAGAAATGGACAAATTCTTATAAATGCACAACCTGCCAAGGCTGAATCAGGAAGAAATAGAAAATATGAACAGACTAATCACAAGCCCTGAAATTGAAACTGTGATTAAAAATCTTCCAACGAACAAAAGCCCAGGACCAGATGGCTTCACAGGCGAATTCTATCAAACATTTAGAGAAGAGCTAACACCTATCCTTCTCAAACTCTTCCAAAATATAGCAGAGGGAGGAACACTCCCAAACTCATTCTACAAGCTCACCATCACCCTGATACCAAAACCAAACAAGGATGTCACAAAGAAATAAAACTACAGGCCAATATCACTGATGAACATAGATGCAAAAATCCTCAACAAAATACTAGCAAACAGAATCCAACAGCACATTAAAAGGATCATACACCATGATCAAGTGGGGTTTATCCCAGGAATGCAAGGATTTTTCAATATATGCAAATCAATCAGTGTGACACACCATATTAACAAACTGAAGGAGAAAAACCATATGGTCATCTCAATAGATGCAGAGAAAGCTTTTGACAGAATTCAACACCGATTTATGATAAAAACCCTCCAGAAAGCAGGCGTAGAGGGAACTTTCCTCAACATAATGAAGGCCATATATGACAAACCCACAGCCAACATCGTCCTCAGTGGTGAAAAACTGAAAGCATTTCCACTAAGATCAGGAAGAAGACAAGGTTGCCCACTCTCACCACTCTTATTCAACATAGTTTTGGAAGTTTTAGCCACAGCAGTCAGAGAAGAAAAGGAAATAAAAGGAATCCAAATTGGAAAAGAAGAAGTAAAGCTGTCACTGTTTGCAGATGACATGAGACTGTACATTAGAGAATCCTAAAGATGCCACCAGAAAACTACTAGAGCTAATCAATGAATTTGGTAAAGTAGCAGGATACAAAATTAATGCACAGAAATCTCTGGCATTCCTATAGACCAATGGTGAAAAATCTGAAAGTGAAATTAAGGAAACACTCCCATTTACCATTGCAGCAAAAGACTAAAATATCTAGGAATAAACCTACCTAAGGAGACAAAAGACCTGTATGCAGAAAATTATAAGACACTGATGAAAGAAATTAAAGATGATACAAATAGATGGAGAGATATACCATGTTCTTGGATTGGAAGAATCAGCATTGTGAAAATGACTATACTACCCAAAGCAATCTACAGATTCAGTGCAATCCCTATCAAACTGCTACTGGCAGTTTTCACAGAACTAGAAGAAAAAACTTCACAATTTGTATGGAAACACAAAAGACCCTGAATAGCCAAAGCAATCTTGAGAAAGAAAAATGGAGCTGGAGGCATCGGGGTCCCTGACTTTAGACTATTACTACAAAGCTACAGTCATCAAGACAGTATGGTACTGGCACAAAAACAGTAATATAGATCAATGGAACAGGATAGAAAGACCAGAGATAAACCCACGCACATATGGTCATCTTATCTTTGAAAAAGGAGGCAGGAATGTACAGTGGAGAAAGGACAACCTCTTCAATAAGTCGTGCTAGGAAAATAGGACAGGTACATGTTAAAGTATGAGATTAGATCACTCCCTAACACCATACACAAAAATAAGCTCAAAATGGATTAAAGACCTAAATGTCAGGCCAGAAACTATCAAACTCTTAGAGGAAAACATAGGCAGAACACTCTATGACATAAATCACAGCAAGATCCTTTTTACCCACTTCCTACAGAAATGGAAATAAAAACAAAAATAATCAAATGGGACATAATGAAACTTAAAACCTTTTGCACAGCAAAGGAAACTATAAACAAGACCAAAAGGCAACCCTCAGAATGGGAGAAAATATTTGCAAATGAAGCAACTGACAAAGGATTAATCTCCAAAATTTACAAGCAGCTTATGCAGCTCAAAAACAAAAAAACAAACAAGCCAATCCAAAAATGGGCAGGAGACCTAAATAGACATTTCTCCAAAGAAGATATACAGACTGCCACCAAACACATGAAAGAATGCTCAACATCATTAATCATTAGAGAAATGCAAATCAAAACTACAATGAGACATCATCTCACACCAGTCAGAATGGCCATTATCAAAAAATCTAGAAACAATAAATGCTGGAGAGCATGTGGAGGAAAGGGAACCTTCTTGCGCTGCTGGTGGGAATGTGAATTGGTACAGCCACTGTGGAGAACAGTATGGAAGTTCCTTAAAAAACTTCAAATAGAACTACCACATGACCCAGCAATCCCACTACTGGGCATATACCCTGACAAAACCATAATTCAAAAAGAGTCATGTACCAAAATGTTCATTGCAGCTCTGTTTACAGTAGCCAGGAGATGGAAACAACCTAAGTGTCCATCAACAGATGAATGGATAAAGAAGATGTGGCACATATATACAATGGAATATTACTCAGCTATAAAAAGAAACAAAATTGAGCTATTTGTAATGAGGTGGATGGACCTAGAGTCTGTCATACAGAGTGAAGTAAGTCAGAAAGAGAAAGACAAATACAAATACAAATATGCTAATACATATATATGGAAGTTAAGAAACAAAATATCATGAAGTACCTAGTGGTAAGACAGGAATAAAGACACAGACCTACTAGAGAATGGACTTGAGGATATTGGGAAGGGTAAGGGTAAGCTGTGACATAGCGAGAGAGTGGCATGGACATATATACACTACCAAACATAAAATAGCTAGCTAGTGGAATGCAGCCGCATAGCACAGGGAGTACAGCTCGGTGCTTTGTGACCACCTAGTGGGGTGGGATAGCGAGGGTGGGAGGGAGGGAGACGAAAGAGGGAAGAGTTATGGGAACATATGTATATGTATAACTTTGTTATAAAACAGAAACTAACACACCATTGTAAAGCAATTATACGCCAATAAAGATGTAAAAAAAAAGAAAGCATTACTCTCTGCATTATCCTCTTCTGACTTCTGGTGGTTTTGTTTTATTTGGCTATTGATTAGTATTACACATCCCTCTTAATGCTAACATTAGATGATGCTTTATAAGAGCACTTAGTGGAAAATAACTGTGTATAGGTAGAAAGTTCATTAAATAGTTTGAACTATGTGTCTGGGATGCATTATCAGCCAGATATATGTTCTAACTATAGGACTGATTGGGAATTTTGGTAAATTGACTCATTTAACTTATCTCTGCTCTACGGTTAGAGTTTTGTAAGGTAACATGCATTATTTAGATGAATGCAAAACTCCCCTTTGTTATCAACATAATACATTTTTAATGGTTAACGATTGTATAGATAATCTCACATGGGGAGCAAAATGTTTCCCTTTGGTTATCATTATAAATTTACTTCTGAACAAATTAACAATGAAATCATCATCCGTGTCAGAAATGGGCAAGAAAACAAAGGCCTGTTAACGATTTGCTTTTCCCTTGGTGAAATATATTATCAATAATCATGGTAGTTCATAATGCATGTGGTTTGGCATGATATATTAATTTGTGTGATTTTATGGTGTAGAAACCATTTCACATTTTCTTGTCTTGGGACTTGCAGTAGTCACATATCTTCTTTAACTGAGTTTGAATTATGGTAAGCACACTGAACCTGGTTGGTATAAGGACAAAGAAAATTAAGAGGCTTAATTGTCACTGTTGAAAATGAGGGAAGAGACATCCCCCCCTTTTTTTAACTTTAGGAAACTTGTAACTGTAGGTACTTTCTCGTCTCTGTGAAGAGTATATATATATATATATGCATCTGGAAACTGGATGTGCCTTTCCTCAGCTTTATGACCCTGGAATATCTTCCTCGAGGACCTGGGTTCCATTCCTTTGAAATATAAACAGTATCAGTTCTTCTTTTTACCTTTAGACTTATTTAGGAGATGGTCTGATAATTGAGTGTCAGCCTTGGCACTGAGTGTGTCAAGTTCATTGTTCAAGTATGTATTGGCTCTTGTGGACCTCGGGTGAGTATAGGCTATTGGTTAAGGAACCTAGTCTGTGGAGTGCTGGCTTCTCAAGCTGCTCTTATGTTTGAGGGATCTCTTAGAACCTTGAGGACTTTCCTGGGTCTTTGTTTATTCTGGAGTGCTCTTGTAAAACAGTTGTCGTTGAATAATCTGCTACTAACCTAGGCCATTTCTGCATTGTGAGTGTTTGTGCATGCGTATCTGACTGTCTGTGTGAGTGGGTATTGTCTTAGTTTGGGTTCCCATAACAAAATACCACAGATTGGGTAGCTTCAACAACAGATATTTATTTCTCACAGTCCTGGAACCTGGAAGTCTGAGATCAGGTTGTCAGCAGGTCTGGTTCTTGGTTGTCAGCAGGTCTGGTTCTTGGTAAGGGCCCTCCTTCTGGTTTGGTCTTCTGGTGGCCACCTTACATGGCAGAGAGAGAGCAAGCTCTTGTGTTTCTTCTTGTAATCCCCATTCATGAAGGCTCCACCTTCATGTCCTAATTACTTCCTAGAAGCCCCACCTCCTAATACCATCATTTTTGGGGCTAGGTTTTCAACATATGAACTGGGGGCAGGGGAGCGGCACAAATAGCCCTTAACAGGCATGTCCTAAAGTGTAACAATTAAACAATAGTCTATAGAAAACTATAGGATGTCTCTTATCATAGTGATTAAGACCTATTTTTCTGATGTAGCTCTATCATTTACATAACTTTCCAAGCCTCATTTTCCTCAGTTTCTGTGAAGAACAGAATAGTACCTACCTTTAGGCTACTGAATGAGTTGGGCTTTGCCTATTCCCAAGGAGTGCGGTTCATACTGTAGTCTAAGTGACTGGCCCCCCAAAGTTTGAAGAGCACAATGTGTGCAGCGACTAGTGAAAGACCTGCGTGGTTATGAGAATTAATGAGTCCCTGTACGTAGAATGCTCAGCACAGCACTTTAGACATGCACAAAATTGACGACCTCCATTGTTATAGGAAGGGTTACACTATTCTTTTAGGAAGACCGGATAGAATAAGGGGTATGATATAGGCTATAACAAATAATATTTTAGAGTGATGCTAAAAGGTGTGTAAAAGATTGAAAATACAGTCTATTCCATCGATTATTGCTAGAGTTTATGTTTAGAAGTCAGCTTGTTTGCTAAAAATCTCAGACCAAACTGCATAAATGTATAATGACAGCCACATTTCATGTCTTTGGAGGTGATTTTCTAGCTCCAATCCCGCTTTCTGAAATGTCAGTCCTTTAGGATGTAAGTTTTTCTAGAAGTAAGAAAATAAACTGAGGAGGCTTCTGAAACACTTGTTCAAAGATGTTTCTATGAAGACGTGGAATTGACTTTCTGGGTTCTTCCAGAATTTCATGATTCTTAATAAACCTATAGTTCTTAAACAACATGATCATCTTGTTTCCCCTCCATAGCAGACTGGAAGAGCAAACTTGAAGGTGTGTGTGTGTACACACACGTGTGTGGAAAGCTACTATTAGGAATACACAATACACAGTGACAGCAAGTAGAATAATCAAAAGCTTGGCCTGGAGGGGTTAAAAAAAAACAAACAAAAAAACCCCTCCAGGGCTTCCCTGGTGGTGCAGTGGTTGAGAGTCTGCCTGCCGATGCAGAGGACACGGGTTCGTGCCCCGGTCTGGGAAGATCCCACATGCTGCGGAGTGGCTGTGCCTGTGAGCCATGGCCGCTGAACCTGCGCGTCCAGAGCCTGTGCTCCGCAACGGGAAAGGCCACAACACTGAAGGGCCCACGTACTGCAAAAAAAAAAAAAAAAAAAACCCTCCATGTTGATGATTATACCTGACACATTAAGAAAATATGTTCAATATTTTCTATTTTAAAAGGAAATTCATATCTAAAATTCATTCCCATTTTATGACCACTTATTAACTAAACATGGGCTAAATGAAAAAAAAAAATTGGTAGCTAAAAGAAGGCAGCATGATATGGTGATAGGACTTGGCGTTATACTGGGCTTACATTCCGGATTCACCTCTTATGCTTAAGTGATGTGGGCAGGTTTCTTAATGCTTGAGCTTCCATTTCCTTATCTATCTTCCATAAAGCAGAGGTGATAACTTTCTACCATGCAGGGGTGCTGTAAGGCTGGGATGACATCATATATGTAAAGTGCAGCCAACAAGAACCTTGTACATTACTACCTCTCATTCTATTATTTGCCTCCTTATCTGTTTGGTGAAATTTATGTATCTAAAACACCCCATTGTCAATGAGGTTTCACTGCATTGCTATTCCTTTGATTGAAAATTTATAATTCACATCTCAGACAACTGGTCATTGAACTTGGTAATTATACACTTTGAATGATCTAGATACTGCTGAAAGCCTGCAGGTGTGTCTGTAGCAAAATGCTAGGGTGGTCTAAGTCTCAAAACTATTTATAGTTTTGTGAGATTTCTAGAATGTTGTGACTCTAGTATGAAGGAGAAAAGATAAATTTTATTTATTGCCTGTGTTACTGAAGTTAAGAGGACTGATCACATTCTTGGGTTAAATGTACTTTTAATATAGTTTGGATATTGGTTCTGGGCTGTGTTACAATTCACTTTTTTTGTTTTTTTTCATTTACTCTTAGGTGCTTCTTGTCATTATTATATATCTTATTGATTTGGAGGATGTTCTAGAGACATACACTATTGATTGGGCAGTGTTTCTGTATTTTGTGATTTACCAGTTTTTGCTCCTTATATCCTTATTACCACTGGAATAAAATTGAAAAGACTCACAGATCCTTTTCTTTCATGGAATTTATAGAGTATTTTATGACATGTAATGGATTAAAAATTTTATGGTAGCTGCCTAATTCCTTTAAATTTATCTAAAATATGCCATCTGCTTTGTAACCTCAAGTGATCTTATGGTTTATTGGATTTATTAAGCAAACATTTAATGTGTAAATATAATTTAATAAGCTTTCCACAGGTGCTAATTGTGTTTTAATTTCTGCCACTAGAATTAAATCCAATAAAATTAAATCTCTAAGTCATAGTAATGTCTCTGAATGTTAGCTGGTCAAATATGAATTTGTATTTTGGTTCAATTTCAATTTTAATATCTATAAGTCTCTGTTGGATTCTGCTATCAGATCACTACATTAAAGAGATAATTCTTAAGCTTTGGAAGGTTATTTATAAGCCAGAACAAATTCTGTTGCAAGTGACAGAGAACTCCAACTCAGACTAGCTTAACCAAAAGAACTGAACAGCTCAAATAGTTTGGAAGAATACTGGGATAGATCTCAGAATTGGAAGAAGAGATGCAAGAACTAGACCTTAATGAGTGGAACCAGGGACACAGTGATGGCAAAAATCTATCTGCCTAATTTTTTTTACCCATGTTTCTATTTCTTTACACATTTGTTCTATTTTGGATGGATTTTTTCCGTTTGGCAGGGGACATGGCCATTGCAGCCCAAGCTTAGCAACTCCAGTGGAACAAATTTCTTTCTCTTCATTATGTCAGTACCAGGGAAGCCTCTGTTTGGCCAGACCTTGGTCATGTGCTCATGGGTGATGGGAAGGCTTGCTAGGCACAGGTACATTAACCTCAGTCACTCACTCTTGAACCCTACTGAAAATCTGATGAGTGTTATAGACCTCTGCAGGAAAATCTCTCTAAGCACAAATGCATCTGAGTGTTTGTGTATTCCTTCAGGGAGCTAGTTCATAGCCTCTCCTTAGAGGTTTATGGGCTTTCAGTTAAGAACCCCTGTGATAAAATGTTAAGGCAGTGTCATTCATTATTGAAATTAAATTTTGGCAAACGTTTTTATACTTCCAAAGGAGTAAATTCTTTCAGTTAAAAAAAAGTGTGTGTGTGTATGTAATATATATGTATATAATATCCAGTAGAATTTTAGGAACTATCTCCTTGCGATACAAGGGAATGTAAACACTTTGTTATCTGGGAATCAACTTCACAATCTTAAAATATCCTTAGACTTTAATGATAAAACAGCTTCCAAGAACAGTGAATACAGCTGAGAAGAGTCAGAACTTTTCTTACACTGATTATTTGATTTGCCACATAGAAGAAAAGAGGGATCCTGGTATCTCTAATAAGTTGAGCTTTTCCATAAAAAATCAGAGTGGGGTTATAAGTGACTGGAGGAGAGAAGAAACTCACTGAAAAAAAATGGAGTCCACCTGCACGACTGCGGTGCCTCTGTAATTGGCCCCCTATGTTCCACTCTTGCCTTCTTGGTTCTTTCCCAGGGAACAGACAGAGCAATCATTTAAAACATATTCAAGCAGATAATGTCAATATTGGCCAGTCCTTGTGCTGAAAATATTTACCATGATCTGGCATGATCTGCTCCTACTTCTTTCCCCACCTCATCACCTCAGTTTTCCCTTGGCCTTTGACTGGTCTTCTTTCCATTCCTCACATGTGCCAACTGTCTTTGATCTTAGGCCTTTAACCATGTTGCACCTTATTTCTTGAATGTCTTCTCTCCACTGTTTCCCTGGCTCTCTCCTACTTATCATTTAGGCCTTGGTTTAATTATTAGTTCCTCAGAAAAGCCTTCTGGAATCTGAGTCACAGTGAACTCCTTTCTGTTCTTCCCCTTGATAGTACTGTATTACTGCAAGTTGTAAGAACAGATTTATTTGTTTGTTTAATCTCTTTCTCTATTTTGCGTTGTAAGTGCTATGCGATCAGGTGCCATGTTTGTTTTGTTCAGTTGGTGCCTAACACGGTCCTTGGGACACAATTCTTACTCAGTAAATTCTTTTTGAATAATTGCTGAAAGAATGGAAAGAGAATAGTGGAGATTAGAAACAGCTGAAACAGCTGACTACGAAGCTTAGAAATAGCACGGGGGTGTGACAACAGTACACATTCTGATGGTGGAGTCAGAGAGAGAGAGAGATGTACAAAGCCCGTGGAACAGCATTGCAGCGGGCGGCGCGGGGCTGTGTGATTTCAGGCATGTGCCCCATGAGGACATGCACAGACACACGCGCCTTCTGCTCAACAGCCTCTGCGCGAATCGGGGTGACATTTGGGAGGCCTGGCGATCATCACTGCTTAGCAGCCTCGGGAACGGTTTGCACACTGCCTGTGAGTGACAAGCTAAGCCATTTGTGCCTATGTGTCAACACTAGCTCTCCTGGAAGATTTGCCTTCATTTGTAACACTGAGTTGTTATTATTGAAATATTGGAAATCACATTGTATGTACACTTTGGAAGTATTTTCATTAAAAATAATTGAAAGGCAAGATTTGATTGTTTACCTTCTGGGAATACGTACTTATAAAAGTGGAGACTCAGTTGGTATAATCCTGGATACCTAATTTAATTAACCTCTTTTAAATAAACTTTATTCCCCTGCTTTTTCAGCTAATATTTTATATTTCCTTACCTATAAACAGGATCACATTGTGACAAGCCCCCTCTCTTTTTACATTTCTTAGCTTTTTTTTTTTTTTTAAAGAGTTTCTTTTTGATTCAGATAGAGTTGGAGCAGAGCTCCTTCCCCTTCCCCTTGTTTTCTCTATAGTACTTAGGTGATTTTAGTGTTTGTATTAACAGTGACATGTGGATGCTTGACTTTAGAAAGAGCACACCTCAATCTAAGCAATATCTTTGGCATCAAGATAGGAGTCCCCAGATCCATCTGGGGACTTAGGCTGTGCTTAAAGATATTAAGAGCCCACCAGCAGATAAGATCCCCAAATAAGAGAACCAAAGTCACCCTTCTTTTGATAATGGCTTCCACATCTTCTCATGGATGCTGGTTTCATGGTAGAGGGAAGTGGTAAGGTAAAAAGGTATTAAGAGATACGGCAATATACAGAGACATTTTCCTAATATTGGTCTTTGTAAAAGTTTAATCTCTGAACCAGATCTGTAATGCCCTTTCTCTTGGAGCTTTGCGTAACTGTCTCCTTATCTTTCAGATTTCAGTTTAAGTATCGCATCCTCAGAGAGGCTTTTTCTGAGGT
The DNA here is from genome assembly GCF_000442215.2 of Lipotes vexillifer. Lineage (NCBI taxonomy): Eukaryota > Metazoa > Chordata > Mammalia > Artiodactyla > Lipotidae > Lipotes > Lipotes vexillifer. The sequence goes on along the minus strand of NW_006782534.1, from coordinate 1,166,138 downwards.
AGGTCAGTTCACAAAGACTGCTTCATACTTGAGGGTTGGCAAAAAAGGATTCTCATCTTTGAGCAAGCTCTTAGTTTTCTTTTGTGTTACTGTGAATGAGACAGTAAGCAGTGCAGGATACACATGTATCTAACAATACAAGTGAGGATGGATGCAGATTCTTGGAACCTCCTGTATTTTCCAGAGGCTCACCCAAAGTATAGTAGAATGAGGTATGAAGGACCCTTAAGGTAAGAGGAATTTTTACCTTTTAACGCTTTTTAGACGAGTGTGAGAGTTGGACGTATCAACTCATGGGGGTCTACCTTATTAAAAAAATGTCACTTCAGCTGTGCTACTCAGATATGGATAATGGTTTCATAATTTCTTGCTGTGGTACTTCCACATCTTATTCACTGCTCTGCCATCTGGCCTTACAGGGTTTCAGTGTGTTGGGCCTGACTGTGTTTCTCTAGACATTTCCATCATCCCCTGTATGCTCTTAACCACAGTACTGTGTTTATTTCCATCATAATTCAAATAACACTCATTTATTTACTTGTTTCTTGACTGTCTACCTCTTAACTCCTGCAGGGTGGTGATTACATCCCTTGTCTCAGGTGCAGCCTCAGCACCTAGCACAATTCCTGACACTTTAAGGACCTTGCATTTCCTACCTCTATAGTATCATGCTTATGATGCTCTTGTGGTTGTATGTGTCATGAGATAGGAAAGTTTTGTAAGAGAATGCAAGGCAGACACTTTGACTATATTTATGAAGTCTGGCGCCTGGGATCTGGGGGTAGGTAAGCAGGTATAGATATTATTACAAACATCTTTAACATTTGGAAGACCCGGTGGTTAAGAAGAACTTGCTGATGGCTGATATTTCTTTGTTATATCTCCTCATTCCTGCAAATTTTATCACCTTTGAAACATACATTTTCCTAACTTGTCATGATAATATGGGCAGTATTCTAAGCAACATAACATTGTATTTCAGAAAACAGGCTCTGAATTGAATTGGCTTTGTTCCTGTCCTAACTCTACCGCTTCTGAGTTATGTGATTTTTGGTGGTTTCTTAATCTCTCTGATTTCAGTTTCTCCATTTCAAAAATAAAGCTGATAATAGAATGTATTTTATAAGGTTCTTGTAAAGATGAAATTAACATGTTCAATGTGTTTAGAATAGGCTCTGGAAGAGAGTAAGCATTCAATATTAGCTCTTTATAAATAAACAAATATATTATAAATAAATATATACTAGATAATTTGGGGATAAAATTCAGGTTTTCATTTGTTCTATTTTTCCCTATGTTATGTATCTGTTTGAAATTTTAAGAGGTAAACTAATTTCTTAAATCCTTTCTTAATAAAGCTACTTTAGTCAATGATACAGATCTTTTTAATGTTGGGAGACATAACCCTGAGAAGGATGGGGAAGGTTGGCTCTTAGGTATCTAAATTTGTAAATATCCACAGGAAAGAAATTTTAAAACACAAAAGTTTCTGAATGTATAATCAAAGTGATTGATATCTTTCAAAGTATTCACTCCCGGAGGCTGCAAACATTTCAACCCTGCTGTAATCGCGCAATACATGTTAAAATCCCTTCCTTTTTCAGACTCGCCTTCAGGGCAAATCTGACAATCTTTACAAGGTCATCTGCCTTTTTGTTTTGTAGCTAAATCTCGTTTTCGATTCAAGATAGTATTACTCAGTTTTATTCACCTGATTGATTGGCCCTGACACCAAATAATTTTTGTTCTTTAAAAAAAAAAAATCCGGGCTTCCCTGGTGGCGCAGTGGTTGGGAGTCTGCCTGCCGATGCGGGGGACGCGGGTTCGTGCCCCGATCCGGGAGGATCCCACGTGCCGTGGAGCGGCTGGGCCCGTGAGCCATGGCCGCTGAGCCTGCGCGTCCGGAGCCTGTGCTCCGCAACGGGAGAGGCCACAACAGTGAGAGGCCCACATACCGCAAAAAAAAAAAAAAATCCACTCTCAAAGTATGAACATGTTGCCCTCTGAGGATAATCAAAAGACTGTGGTTGTGACCTCTGGCGATGTTTTCAAAGGTAGAGTTCTACCTATGAGCCTATGGCACCATCACTGGAAGATCCTGCAGCCTTGCAAGGGTATCACTTTGAGGAGAACAACACCTAGTTAATACCTTTGTAGCTAAAAATTTAGACTCCCCAGGGGGTCTGGTTAATTCTTTTAAGAAAAATAACAACTTTGAAGTCAAAATTTATTTGAATGTGTGAATTCTATTAGTTTAAAAAAATCTCTAGTAATGCCAATACACGATCTATTCTTGTCATTGCATCTTACCATTAAACATTTATAATTTGAATTACTATTATCTGAGATCTTCATTTCCATCATTAATATCATTTTGATGAACCCACAGCATGAATACAAGAGGGGCTTATGTTAAAATATATATAAATGCATTCAGTCATTTCTTTTCATCTCAACACATTCCTGAAAATGATTCTATAAAGCAGATAATATTTTCCCAAAGGATTGATATTGTTGGAGGTTATGCTCCTAACCAATGACAGAGAATCAAATAAATCAGAGATGTAGCAATAGTGCATTTTAAATGCAAAATTGTAACAGCCAAGTCCTTTATAATATTCTAAAATAATAAAGTTGTATGCTAAATGCTATGAAATGTCCATAAATATAGTGGACATATTGATTATAAAAAGGATATGAATGGGCTATAAAGTTTTCATATTGCAAACAAAACCTCTACTGAAGTATAAATTTGACTGGAAACTAATGTCTGATCAATGATAAATGGTAAATATTCATTTAATTATAATAGTTTAAAAATTAAATGGGATTTGGAGGGAGATGATTTGCAAGGCCCATGTCTCTGAAATGGTCTAAGGAAATTTAAACATTATGCCTTTTCTCTCTCAATATAGTATTCCCATAACAGGCAGTGATATAAAAAAAAAAAACATACCATTGACCTCAGATCCATCTCCCAAGTTACTTCAGCAGGTTTTCAATACATTCGTTAATGAAATTGATTGATTTATTAATTCATTCAAGAGATGTATATTAGATATCTACCATGTTCCAGGCCCTATTCTAGGCATCAGGTTATTAGAAGTTGGGGAGTTGAGCAGGAAACCTTAAAAGAGGCTGAGAAGGAGTGGAAAGGAAAACCAGTGGGGTTCTGGAAGTGAACTGAAGAAGATATTTGAAGGAAACTGGGCTGATTAGTCCTCATACTACTGGACACAAAAGCTGACCATGGAATTTATGGAGGTGGAAGGTAATTTGTGACCTTGATAGGAGTGGTTTTGGAGGGAGTGAAAGCCCGATTGGAAAGAATGGGAGGCTAGACATTGGAGACGGGAGTTTAAACAACTTTTAAAAAGAGGTTTGCAATAAAGGATTAGAGAGAAAGGAGATGATAAGAGATGAAGGTACAGGGGAATGAGGTCAAGAATTTTTTTTTTTTAAATGGGAGAAGTCACAGCATGTTTGTGTGTCTATGGTAATGGTCTATGTGAGGGACAATCTGCTCATGTAAGAGCAAGGAGAGATGAGCTGGATCAGTGTTCCTGAGTAAGTGTGAGGGGATGGGATCTAGTGCACAAACAGAGGGTTGAGCTTAACTAGGAGCACAGATGGTTCCATGTTATCAAGGAAGAAGGTAGAGTGTGTGGGTACAGATGCCAATAGGTGGATATTATTTATCCTTTTAAAAAAATTCACTGTTGTTGCCCAGTATCACACCTGATAATGATCAGCTGAAAAGAATGTGTCACTCAACTTGGTACTCTGTTGATAGCCGTTAGAATGTTTTACTCTTCATTGGAAACATTTAAAAACACTTGATAATAGCTCTTCAAAAGGTGCTTCAAAATCTCTTTCCTAGAGCAGGTATGAGCCAATTATGGAACAGTCTTGTGATTGAACTTATACTTTGACTTCAATCTGACCGATCATTGAATGAATATATAGAGACTGGGATCACTTAATTGTGGCTGTTAATTTAAGTGTGGCTTCGAATGATTGCGCTGGAGAAATGAGAAAAGTTGGCAAATAGCTACATGAGATATGAATTACCTGGTCAGACTATCAATTGATCGATCAGTTCTTCATGGGTAGTTTGGTGATCCCATTCTTCTCCACCCCCTACCGATAGGAATGTTGTAAAACACCGGGCATAAAAATGTACGACTTGTATCTGGAGAAATGTTACATAAGGGGTTTCCGTGTGTTTATGTAAGTATATATGTTATGTTAAAGAGGGAAGCACGTGTTTAATATTCTTTTACTGTATGCTAAGCATGTGCCAAGGTCTGTAATGACATTTAATGTCAAATAGACATTTACTGCCTTGAATTAAATTGAGAAATATAGCTATAAATGCTACAGTTGCTTAGGAAAAGAGAAAGAAACACTGTGGACTGAAATAGTTGCGGGAAAGTTGGATGAGAAATGTAGTATTTGCACTGGGACTTCAAGCCAACTCTTTGCCTTGGCACCTGAGATAAGAAAAGGCTGTGTCTGTACCTAGCAAAATGCTTGGTGCGTATTAAGTACTTAAAAGTACCTGTTTGATTAATTTTGCTGCATTATGTGTGTGAATATTCAAATCTTTGGTTCAAATTTCCTAAAAGTGGGAAAACAATGGAGACTAGGCATGAATATCTATATTATGTGGTAAAGAAACCAGATTTGCCAGCGTTATTCAGTCTTAATTATTAGAAATCAAATTTAGGCCCATGCTGGCTAGGTTCTGAAGGATTTATGAGATGTTTTAACAAAAGTGGCAGATTTCTGGAAAGGACTAAAGAACCAAAGAAGAGATAACTTTGGCCATTTATCTTGATCGAACTGGGAATATTTAACCTGGAAAATGAAGGTTGCAATTGGGATTTTTTCTATTCTTTAGAAAAAATATTTGTCATGTTCAAAAAAGAAAAAAAGGGGGTAATTAAACGATTGTAGAAAAGAAACAGAGAACAGACTAATTTTTCAGTTGACCTTGAGGCTTTAGCACTAGAATTGATAGTGACTCTATTTCAGCCTCCAATTATTCCTCAGTCGCCAAAGGAAAATGTCTTATTCACACAGTCTTGAGGCAAGCTCTTTCTCTTTCTAAATCAACACATTGTTCAAAGTGATGCCAACTGTTGTGTTTAGAAACCTCACTGTTCTTTAAACTGTAAAAGTATGCTTCTATTTTCCAAAGTAGAAACACATTTTATTTTCTGTTTTCTTTGATTTTGCAGTATAATTTTGATAACTTTGTGGTAGTTTGAAAATTTTTTATTGGATTATGGACGTATAAATGACTGCCAGGAGATTTTAGTCAGAGTCCAATTTCCTATAGCTCATCACTTATTTGTAGAAAAAGCTTTCAATTCAGTCCACCAATTGAAATTTTTGAATAAATACCCTGAGTTTACTGGACTAGAGGTTAGAGATGATTTTGAAATCATGTTAAAATTTTATCCACTAAAAAAGCCAAGATCTGAATGTGAACTGAAACCAAGGGAGACTCTAATGTTTTTTTATTTTTTTAATTTTTTGGGGGCTGCGTTGGGTCTTTGTTGCTGCGCACAGGCTTTCTCTATTTACCGCGAGCAGGGGCTACTCTTCATTGCGGTGCACAGGCTTCTCATTTGCAGTGGCTTCTCTTGCTGCGGAGCATGGGCTCTAGGCACATGGGCTTCAGTAGTTGTGGCATGTGGGCTCAATAGTTGTGCCTTGTGGGCTCTAGGGCGCAGGCTCAGTAGTTGTGGTGCATGGACTTAGTTGCTCCGTGGCATGTGGGATCTTCCTGGACCAGGTATCCAAACCATGTCCCCTGCATTGGCAGGCGGATTTTTTTTTTAATAAATCTATTTATTTATTTTTGGCTGTGTTGGGTCTTCAGTGCTATATGTGGGCTTTCTCTAGTTGCAGCAAGCCAGTGCTACTCTTTGTTGCAGTGCGCGGGCTTCTCAGAGCACAGGCTCTAGGCGCATGGGCTTCAGTAGTTGTGGCACGTAGGCTCAGTAGATGTGGCTCGCAGGCTCTAGAGCGAGGCTCAGTAGTTGTGGTGTCCGGGCTTAGTTGCTCTGCGGCATGTGGGATCTTCCTGGACCAGGGCTCGAACCTGTGTCCCCTGCACTGGGAGGTGGATTCCCAACCACTGCGCCACCAGGGAAGTCCCAAGACTCTAATATTAAGTGAAATGAGCAGACACTGCAAGCCCCTGAAGGTAACTATGTGTGGAACATCACGTGCAGGCAACCTTGTGAAAAGTGATAATATTTAGGTAGCACATAAATCATAAAGGCCAATGTTGCGATGATATCCCTCTTGACATTGACTACAGGATAGAATGATGAGCGAGGTTTGATGGATCTGTGGAAATATCTGTGATTAAAGAACTCTGTTAAGAAAGTAAAGCAAATGAGGGTGGCAAGATGAATGATATTTGTATAGGCAAAAGCCTCATCAAATATGTTAGCCACAGTTGATGATCTTGGAAACCAGAAAAAATAGTGGACTTCACCTAACCTTCAATTCTACTGACTCTAGCAATTACTTGTTTTAACTCTGTGGTTTTTAAAAGATCATTCTGTGAACCATGTAATTTTAAAAGATTGGACCAGGTTAACAGGAATATAGAATAGATTCAATTGGCCTAAAGGGATTCTTATTCTCTCCTGGCCACACCCTGACCCCCTCCCTTGTGCTCCCCCCATCCCCATCGTGATGTTACAGCTGAATTTAGACTCTAGTTCAGTCCTGCTGCTCTTCATATCCTGTTTGTCTCATCCTAAAGCTCTCACTTGACAGAATCAGTTACTGAAATTAAAGAATCAGTATTGAGTCCTTGGGCACTGCTAGTGTTCTTTCATTTAAGAGAATACTGGAAATCATAGTATGTAGATGGTTCACAAAACTGAGGCTTAAAATAGGCTAGAAATTATGGGTAGCAGGGTAAGTACCGCAATTCCCTTTGAAACACAACTAATCTTTCTGTTTGCTTCTCTACCCAGATCACATTCACTGACAGTCCCTAGTCAATTATCTATCACTTTAAAGAGTATATTGGTTCATTTTGTAGTAAGAGGGTTTAATCATAACTAACTGGCCTTCAAATATCAATAAAGGAGAGTAGTTGTAGTACAAAGCTTTGGTGTTCATTTGGTTAACAGTTGTCTCAGGTTTGGTTTGAAATCCTATTTTGGCCTTGAGGAAATCTGTTGAACTTTAGAATTAAGAAGAAAATTTTAGAGAATTTTTTCATTGCTACTGCTTCTCCTTTGGATAAAGGAAAAGAAAAAGTGACACTATGTCCTTAGAATTTTTGTTTTGGGGTGTGTGTGTGTGTGTGTGTGTGTGTGTGTGTGTGTGTGTGTGTGTTTTGTGAGAAGAACAGATAACAGGTCAGCCTGGTTTTTTCCTCAGAATGCAGAATAATAAGTCTGACCCTCACTGAGAGTATTTCAGGAAATGACAACTTCCAGATATCCAAACCTATTTCTTGACTTCCAAATTTTCCATAGGACTAACTCCATCACTTCTAATTGTTTAGATGCAAGGTGTTCTTGTGCCACTAACGTCCTTCGAAGGAAGAATTCTTATGTAGCCTTATTTCCCCACTTGTGATGTGTGTTCTAACTCAATGCCAATACCATTTGCTGTGGAGCAAGCAGTCTCTCTTTAGGGCTTTTTTTTCCCTGAGGCTTCCCCTCAGTCTTTCCTTTGTGGTATTCACTTTGTGGTATAAACCCATTGCAGGCTCCAGGTTCCAGGATACAGCTCACTCTACCAGCCTTGCCAGACCAGCGATCCTCTTCCATGATCTTTGTCTCTGCATGAACAGAAGGACTGGGGCCACCATGAGAGCCCCTCCTGTACATGCTACTCCTCCTGGAAATTGCTCTTTTTTTCATTTACTTTCTGGCCAGTTATTTGAGCTATCATTTAGTTGGCTGACTCAGTTGGCCTTATTTTTTTTTTTTTCTACTGAAGTTTTGAGATACGTACATACCTACTGAATTGAGATGGAATGAGGAACAGGGGCAGAAAGAACTCATGGATAAAACAAATGGAATTCAGAGTTCTAACTATGTTCTTTCTTCTCAATGACACCGTTAACAGACTGTCTTTGAAACATCAGAACCACAAACTTCTAGTTGCTGAAGCTGAAGAGTCATCCTTGATTCTTCTTTTTTTCTTTATTCCCCATGGCTCGGGCAACTATATGATTTATTGTCCAAAGTGGGATAATGTTGAGAATAAAAGAGGTACTAACTCTACAGGGCACTGGGACAACAGAAATCAGCTTTGTCCCAGGCAAACCGGGACTATACAGCTACCCTACCCATAAGTAAATCAGCAAGATTTGTCGGCTTTACCTTCAAAACATATGTTGAATGTATTAATTTATCACCATCGCCATGCCTATCATCTATTCTAAGCCATCATCATGTCTACTCCGTACTGTTGTAACAACTCCTAATTGATCTGCTTTGATTCTTGCCCTCTTATGATTCATTTTCTACACAGCAGCCCAAGTGATCTTTTACAGACAAACTATATCACATAATTCCCTTGCTCCAGAATCTCCCACGGTTTCACAGTGTCCTTAGAAGATTTGCACAGCTTCCGTGGCCAACAATTCCTTACATGTCTCTTGTAGGTCATCCCGTATCAATGTTCCTGGACCTCACTATTGCGCCCCCTTTCTAGTCCTTGGAATACAAAGCTCATGCCTGCTTCAGGGACTTTGCATTTGTTCTCTTTGCAGGTAATGCTTGCCCCTCAGGTCTTACCTTTTTGACTCTTATCATTCAGATCTCAGAAAGACGTCACTTCTTCTGAGTACTCTAGCTCATTCTAATGCTGTCTTCACCCTTTCTCCAGTCACTCCATCATGTTTATACACTTCTCAGTATCTGAAATTATCCTCTTTTTAAAAATTGTGGTAAAATACACATGGCAGGGCTTCCCTGGTGGCGCAGTGGTTGAGAGTCCGCCTGCCGATGCAGGGGACACGGGTTCGTGCCCCGGTCCGGGAGGATCCTGCATGCCACGGAGCAGCTGGGCCCTTGAGCCATGGCGGCTGGGCCTGCACGTCTGGAGCCTGTGCTCCACAGCGGGAGAAGCCACAACAGTGAGAGGCCCGCGTACCGCAAAAAAAAAATTCAGTGGCTTTTAGGACATTCACACTGTTGTGCAAACATCACCACCGTCCATCTCCAGAACTTTTTTTCATCTTCCTAAAGTGAAACGCCATACCCGTTTTTAAAATTTTACTGAAGTATAGTTGATTTACAATGTTGTGTTAATTTCTTCTGCACAGCAAAGTGACTCAGTTATACATATGTATTTCTTTTTCATATTCTTTTTCATTATGATCTGTCACAGGGTATTGAATACAGTCTCCTGTGCTATACAGTAGGACCTTGTTGTTTATCCATCCTATATATAATAGTTTGCATCTGCTATTCCCAAACTCCCATTCCTTCTCTCCCCTCCCCTCCCTCCCCCTTGGCAACCACAACTCTGTTCTCTATATCTGTGTCTGTTTTTGTTTCATAGATATGTTGATCTGTATCGTATTTTAGATTCCACTTGTAAGTGATATCATATGATATTTGTCTCATTCTTTCTGACTTCCCTTAGTATGGTAATCTCTAGGTCCACCCATGTTGCTGCAAATGGCATTATTTCATTCTTTTTGATGTCTGAGTAATATTCCATTGTGTATATATACCCCATCTTCTTTTTCCATTCATCTGTTCATGGATATTTGTTTTGGCTTGGCTATTGTAAATAGTGCTGCTATGAACATAGAAGTGCATGTATCTTTTTTAATTATAGTTTTGTCTGGGTAAATGCCTAGTAGTGGGAGTGGGAAACTCCATACCCATTAAACCATAACTTCCTATACCTCCCTTGCCCCAGTCCCTGGCACCCACCATTTTATATTGAGTCTCGATGAGTTTGACTACTCGAAGTATCGAGACCTCATATAAATGAAATCATACAGTAGTTGTCCTGTTGTGATTGCTTATTTCACTTAGCATATGTTCTCAAGGTTCATCTATATTGTAGCGTATGTCAGAATTTATTTCCTTTTTAAGTCTGAATAATATTCCACTGTATGTGTGTAAACCACATTTTGTTTATCCATTTGTCCATTGATGGACACTTAGTTTGCCTTCACCTTTTGGCTATTGTGAGTAATGCTGCTCTGCATACAGATATCTGTTTGAGTCCCCGCTTTCAAATCTTTTGGGTATATACTCAAATGGAATTGCTGGATCATATGATAATTCCATGTTTAAGTTTTTTAGGAACCACCATACAGTTTTCCATAGCGACTGCACTACTTTACATTCCCACCAGCAGTGAACAGGGTTTTAATTTCTCCACATCCTCACCAACACTTATTTTCTGTGTGGGTTTTGTTTGTTTATTGTTTATTTGGTTTTTTGATATTAGTCATCCTAATGGATGTAAAGTGGTATCTTATTGTAGTTTTGACTTACATTTCCCTAATGGTGAGTGATGCTGAGCATCTTTTTCATGTGCTTATTGCCCATTTGTTTATCTTTTTTACAGAAATGCCTATTTAAGTCTTTTGCCTTTTTTTTTTTTGGGGGGGGGGTCCGGGGGCCTCTCATTGTTGTAGCCTCTCCCGCTGCGGAGCACAGGCTCTGGACGCGCAGTCTCAGCAGCCATGGCTCACAGGCCCAGCCGCTCCACAGCATGTGGGATCCTCCCGGACCGGGGCACGAACCCGTGTCCCCTACATTGGCAGGCAGACTCTCAACCACTGAGCCACCAGGGAAGCCCTGACATTTCTAAATCAGTTTTTATTGTTGAGTTACAAGAGTTCTTTATGTATTCTGAATATATTCTTATCAGATAGATGGCTTGCAAATATTTCTCCCATTCTATGAGTTGCCTTTTTACTCTGTTGATAGTGTCCTTCAATGTACAAAAGTTTTTAATTTTGAGGAAGTCCAAATTATCTATTTTTTCTTTTTGCTTGTGCTTTTGATATTATATACAAGAAATAATTGCCAAATCCAGTGTCGTGAAGTTTTCCCTTATGTTTTCTTCTAAAACTTTGATAGTTTTACCTCTTACATTTTAAATCTTTGATCCATTTACAGTTAATTTTTGTGTATGGTATATAGTACCTGTTCTATTTTTTGATTTCTATCACTCCCATAAAATATAAGCTCAGTGAGATTATAGATCATGCCTGGCTTGCTCTCCATTGTATCCCCAGTCCTTCCATCAGAGCTTGGCACATATTAAAATGTGAAATGAATGAACAAAAGAAGACATTCACATGAAGTTTCTAAGGCAAATAAATGTTTACTTATTAGAATCATAGAATCTTGTGCTAGCATGAGAGTTTATTTAATTTGTATTTGTCACCTTCCAGGTCAACTTTCTTCTCCTGCTCTTATTTCTTTTGTGGCCGTATAGCCTAGAAGTTATACTCTTGGAAGCGTGGTTAATCAGACTTAATTTACCTCACTCCACTAAGACTGGGTTAAAACATAACGTAGGCAGTGTAACAAACATTGAAAAGTCTTCTTTTGTCCAAAGAAGAAATGGGGGCAATGAGCTTCAGAATAGATTTTCTTTTTGATTCTTTATGTTTCATATAAGATATCTTTTCACTTTAACTTCGGCTAGTTTATTTAACTGGGGTAATCCAGTCCTATTTATGGTTCATAACATATTATGAACCATGACCTACAGTGGAGGAAACGGGCCTAAAAACTTTGGCATTCCTCTCCTTAATAATTGATTGGAGGGTAGAGAAGACTCTTCTTTCTATAATCCCTCCTCTTACCTCAAGAAAATCTGCTTATACTATTTGTGAAAGAATCTGCTGATGGAGATAAGGAGATCTGATAAAAAGACAAATCATAGTTTCCTTGACCATAGAGACTGGAGGGACTGAAGGTTGGATCTAGGGTTGCATAGCCTGGGACAGTGGCAAACAGCTTCGTCTCAGTCTGGGGGGCGGTACTCACTCTGCTTGGCTGTGGAATGGGGGATGGGAACTTGCACAGATAGCAAAGAAGCATTTATCTTGGAGAAGCTTGGCAAGAGAGGGGTCTGACAAGACCAACAACATTTGGATTTTTTAGTTCTTAGTGAAAGTAGCAACTGAGGAATTCCTCATGGATCCTAAAGCTTAAGGTCATGTGTGATGAATGCAGTGGCTTCTAGGCACCTTAACTGGGTTTTCTTTCTCTTTTTGAGGAAAGAAAGAGACTTGGATGATATTTTAAAAGCTCAAATCACAAATAGACCTGAATTTTGCATACACCCTCTGGCTCTTGAGTCATAGGGGAACAACTACTGTACCAGGAAAGCCTTAGTAAATGTTTTAATTGATGCCAACATGTCTTGCTTAGAACTTTCCTCTCTCATCAGTTTATTTTGAAGTATGAGATTTATTTTTCAATGCTATAGATTATGGTAAAAGAAAACAAAATAAATTCTCTGGGTGGGTTTTAGAGTATTTCTTAAAGCTTCTGTCACTCAGGTATCTGTCTGCTGTCTCTACTATTTCTTTGTCTAGTCTTTACCTCTATACATGAGTGTTGATGATAGTCTGAGGCCTACTGATTAGGAAGGAAAAATTCAACAGAAGTAAATGAACCACTGGAGGAAGAACTTCCTTTGACTATTCTCTCTTCCCCCTTTAGGGGGAGCAGAATTTCTCTTCTCATAAGAATTATTGCAGACTCATGTCCAAACATTGCTCTCAGGTCTTGGCAAACATTTTCAACTGTTCATTGGTAATGATGCCAATAGACTTTTCCCACTTTGTGTGAATCTGACTTTGCACTTCTTCCATTAGCATCATTTGTATTTACATCTCTACCTTTTGTACTGTATTATTATAATTAGAGAAGAACAAATGGAAAAATGCTAATGACTGTCATAATTGGGTTCATTATTTAAACAAGTATTAGATAAGCTGTTTAAGTATCAAGCCTATAATTGGGAAGTGGTTTTGTGCTCTCAAAAAGCTTTCCTGTAAACTTGGATTTGAAAATTGTGAAAGGAAAAGGAATATAAAAATGTGAGAGGGAGTACTAGAAAAATTTACTGTGGTTGCCAGATGATTTTGTCTCCCTTTGCATACCTAGTACAGATTTTGATGAAAGGTTAGCTTTTTTTTTTTTATTTTTGGGAAATGTACTATGTACTCATACTTAAGCCATAAATCTTTTGAATTTGGAGTTCAGTTTAAAAACATGCCGGGAATACTGATGCATCCCTTCTTGAATGTATCTTTTGAAACACACACACAAGCACACATATACAATAAGAATAAAGCATTATCCAAGTAGCAGTCAGCAGTGTGGGAAGAATTCAAATTAGATGATAACATTTTTTTAAAATCACATAAAGGCTAAGGCTACTAACATAATTTAAATGTTCTAGATTTTTTTTTTTTTTTTTTTTTTTTTACCGGTATGTGGGCCTCTCACTGTTGTGTCCTCTCCCATCGCGGAGCACAGGCTCCGGACGCGCAGGCTCAGCGGCCATGGCTCACGGGCCCAGCCGCTCTGCGGCATCTCGGATCTTCCCGAACCGGGGCACGAATCCGTGTCCCCTGCATCGGCAGGCAGACTCTCAACCACTGCGCCACCAGGGAAGCCCTGTTCTAGATATTTTAATGACAGAGATAATCTGTTGAGCCTCCAGTATGCTTAAGATACTCCTATACTGGTTTCTTCACTATCTATCTGGCCACTGTTACATAAAAATAATGTTTAAAACAAATAAGGCATTTTTTCTGTCTTACGCTGAAACTCTTGGAGACAAACCAAAGTTCTAACAGCAGAATAAAATTTTATTTGTAAATGATGATTTGGGTTTGCAGCTGTAAAAATATTGTTCAGACTCAGATTGACTAAAGCTCACTGTTATTAGAGCTAACACCTATCCCTCGCAAACTCTTCCAAAAAACTGCAGAGGGAGGACCACTCCCAAACTTGTTCTATGAGGCCACCATCACCCTGATACCAAAACCAGACAAAGATATCACACAAAAACATTATAGACTAATATCACTGATGAACATAGACACAAAAACCCTCAACAAAATACTAGCAAACAGAGTCCAACAACACATTAAAAGGATCATCCACCATGATCAAGTGGGATTTATCCCAGGGATGCAAGGATTCTTCAATATACGCAAATCAGTGTGATACACCATATTAACAAACTAAAGAATAAAAACTATATGATCATCTCAATAGATGCAGAAAAAGCTTCTGACAAAATTCAACACCTATTTATGATAAAAAAAAAAAATCTCCAGAAAGTGGGCATAGAGGGAACCTACCTCGACATAATAAAGGCCACATATGACAAACCCACAGCAAATATTATTCTCAGTGGTGAAAAACTGAAAGCATTTCCTCTAAGATCAGGAAGAAGACAAGGATGTCCGCTCTCACCACTATTATTCAACATAGTTTTGGAAGTCCTAGCCATGGCAGTCAGAGAAGAAAAAGAAATAAAAGGAACACAAATTGGAAAAGAAGAAGCAAAACTGTCACTGTTTGCAGATGACATGATACTATACATAGAGAATCCTAAAGATGCCACCAGAAAACTATGAGAGCTAATCAATGAATTTGGTAAAGTTGCAGGATACAGAATTCAAGCAAAGAAATTTCTTGAATCCTATACACTAACAATGAAAGATCAGAAAGAGAAATTAAGGAAACAATCCTATTTACCACTGCAACAAAAAGAATAAAACACCTAGGAATAAACCTACCTAAGGAGGCAAAAGACCTGTATGCAGAAAACTATAAAACACTGATGAAAGAAATCAAAGATGACACAAACAGATGGAGAGATATACCATGTTCTTGGAGTGGAAGAATCAATATTGTGAAAATGACCATACTACCCAAAGCAATCTACAGATTCAAAGCTATACCTATCAAATTATCAGTGGCATTTTTCACAGAATTAGAACAAAAAATTTTATAATTTGTATGAAAACACAAAAGACCCTGAATAGCCAAAGCAATCTTGAGAAAGAAAAACAGAGCTGAAGGAATCAGGCTCCCTGACTTCAGACTATACTACAAAACTACAGTAATCAAGACAGTAGGGTTCTGGCACAAAAACAGAAATATAGATCAATGGAACAGGTTATTATCTTTGATAAAGGAGACAAGAATATACAATGGAGAAAAGACAGCATCTTCAATAAGTGTTGCTGGGAAAACTGGACAGCTACATGTAAAAGAATGAAATTAGAACACTCCCTAACACCATACACAAAAATAAACTCCACGTGGATTAAAGACCTAAATGTGAGACTAGACACTATAAAACTCTTACAGGAAAACATGGGAAGAACACTCTTTGACATAAATAATAGCAAGATCCTTTTTGACCCACCTTCTAGAGTAATGGAAATAAAAACAAAAATAAACAAATGGGACCTAATGAAACTTCAGAGCTTTTGCACAGCAAGGGAAACCATAAGCAAGATGAAAAGACAACCCTCAGAATGGGAGAAAATATTTGCGAATGAATCAACAAAGGATTAATCTCCAAAATATATAAACAGCTCATGCAGCTCAACATCAAAAAACAAAAACCCAATCAAAATTTGGGCCGAAGACCTAAATAGACATTTTTCCGAAGATGACATGTAGATGGCCATGAGGCACATGAAAAGATGCTCAACATCATTAATTATTAGAGAAATGCAAATCAAAACTACAATGAGATATCACCTCACACGGGTCAGAATGGCCATCATCAAAACATCTACAAACAATAAATGCTGGAGAGGGTGTGGAGAAAAGGGAACCTTCCTGCACTGTTGGTGGGAATGTAAATTGATACAGCCACTATGGAGAACAGTATGGAGGTTCCTTAAAAAACTTAAAATAGAACTACCATATGACCCAGCAATCCCATTACTGGGCATATACCCAGAGAAAACCATAGTTCAGAAAGACACACGTACCCCAATGTTCATTGCAGTACTACTTACAAGAGCCAGGTCATAAAACAACCTAAATGTCCATTGACAGATGAATGGATAAAGAAGATGTGGTACATTTATACAGTGGAATATTACTCAGCTATGAAAGGAATGAAATTGGGACACTTTTAGAGATGTGGATGAACCTAGATTGTGTCATACAGAGTGAAGTAAGTTGGAAAGAGAAAAAAAAAACATGTTAATGCATATATATGGAATCTAGAAAAATAGTACAGATGGACTTATTTCCAGGGCAGGAATAGAGATAAAGATGTAGAGAACAGACGTGTGGACACAGGGAAGGAAAGGGAGGGGTGGAATGAATTGAGAGATTAGGTTTGACATAAATACACTACCATTTGTAAAATAGTTAGCTGGTGGGAACCTGTAGTGTAGCACAGGGAGCCGAGTTCAGTGCTTTGTGATGACCTAGATGGGTGGGATGGGGTGGGGGATGAGAGGGAGGTCCAAGAGGGAGAGGATATATGTATACATGTAGCTGATTCACTTCATTTTACAGCAGAAACTAACAGCATTGTAAAGCAATTATACTCCAATAAAAAAAAATTATTGGAAGGAAGTAAACCAAAATGGTAACAGTAAAACAAACAAAACACAACTCACTGTTATTTAATTTTGTTTTTGTTTTGATCGTGAGGAGAGAGTATTAAAATACAGATGTATCTCAAAAGATAAAACCTGTATTTGACATGTACCTCAGAGAAATGTTTCATCAGACTTTGGGGGGTGTCCAGAGCATTTTTCTGTAACTCTTTACAAATGAAAACTCTCTTCCGATAACAGAAAGGTTCTCTACCATTGTGAAAGTTATAGAAATTGTAGCAGTGCATTTTCTACCCAAAGTGATGATTCAGATTAGATCATGTCATAGTCATAAAAGATATAACAGGTTCATATCAGATCAGATTGCTGCTTCAGATTATAATCTCCATTACTTAAAAAAAAACATGTACAAAATAAATTCCCAGTGCCTTGAGTTTAGAAGACACTCAGCAAAATGTCTATTGAGGCAACAGCGTCTACTGGTAAGAGCCTCCATTCTGGAACCAGATTGTGAGAGTTTAAGTTTCAGCTCTACCACTTACTGTGTATGATTTTGAGCAAGTATCTTTTTTCTTTGCTTTAGTTTCCTCATCTGTAAAATGAGGATAATAATAGTGCTCACTCTCAAAGGGTTGTTGCCAGGATTAAATGGAAAAATACAAAACAAAACTGTAGAACATGGTGGACCCATAGTTACTGTAATGTATTAACTGTTCAGTGAGTGAGTGAATGACACAAATTATTCTTAAGAGACTGTATTTTTAAATTATAATGGATATTCTTCAGAATTCAACTGAAATGTTCCATTGTGATTGAATGAAACTGGTTATTATTTCAATAACATGATATAATTACTGTCTTTTCTTGACTTCAGAGCCCACATCAAAAGACTCTGTAAGCTCATGAGCTGAGTGAAAATTGGAATCTCCTTTTGGTTCTGTTCCTAACTTGCCTAGGAAAAATTATTTAACATTTTCAGACTCAGATTTTTTTTTCCATTTGTAAAAGGAGAAAAGTAATACATGCTTTATCTATTTTGCATAGACTTATTTAAATTATAAAATTAATGTGACAATAATTGTGAAGGTAACTTGAAATGTTAAAATGATTCAATAATTGCAAAGGTAGTTTAATTCTATAAGTAGAAGTAATACTTAGGGGAAGGTTTTAATGCTAAGAGAAAATAGACCATTTGTTAAAATTTTTTTCATGAGTAGTTGTATAGACTATTCTTCATGGACATTAATATAAAGTGAAGTTGAGGCCATTTTTTTCTTTTTGGTCACCTTGTAAATTTTATAAACGTGTTCTGTATGAATGTATAGGAATCATTGTTTTATAAATAGTGAAATTGAAGGCCAGAGAAATTCAGAGATTTACTAGAGCCACATTGAATAATGTATAGATTTTAGAATTTTGTAAAGTTCACATATGTGGAAATCAAAGAAGCCATAACAATAGCATACATTCTTCTCCCCATGTTTATTGTTCTTTTTCTATTTTTCCCTCCTCTCCCTGCCCAGGAGGTAATTCAATCTAGCACATGATTATGTGGTAGGAAAGAACTATTATAAGTAGGAAGGTTAGTGTGGGAGGCAGAGTGTTAAGATGGCCCACAAGATTTCTACCTTCTGCTGTATGTCTTTGTATAATTCCCTCTCATCAAATGTGAGCCTGAATTAGGCATCTGATGAAGCTTTAAAAAGGGGAATGAAAGATCAGAAAGAGAAATTAAGAAAACACTCGCATTCACCATTGCAACAAGAAGAATGAAATACCTAGGAATAAACCTACCTAAGGAGACAAAAGACCTGTATGCAGAAAACTATAAGACACTGATGAAAGAAATTAAAGATGACACAAGCAGATGGAGAGATATTCCATGTTCTTGGATTGGAAGAATCAACACTGTGAAAATGACTATACTACCCAAAACAATCTACAGATTCAGTGCAATCCCTATCAAACTACCAAGGGCATTTTTCACAGAACTAGAAAAAAAAATTTCACAATTTATATGGAAACACAAAGACCCTGAATGGTCAAAGCAATCTTGAGGAAAAAAAAAAACGGAGCTGGAGGAATCACACTCCCGGACTTCAGACTATACTATAAAGCTACACTAATCAAGACAGTATGGTACTGGCACAAAAACATAAATATAGATCAATGGAACAGGATAGAAAGACCAGAGATAAACCCACAGACGTATGGTCACCTTATCTTTGAGAAAAGAGGCAAGAATATACAATGGAGAAAAGAAAGCCTCTTCAATGCATGGTCTGGGAAAACCGGACAGCTACCTGTAAAAGAATGAAATTAGAACACTCCCTGACACCATACACAAAAATAAACTCAAAATGGATTAAAGACCTAAATGTAAGGCCAGACACTATAAAACTCTTAGAGGAAAATATAGGCAGAACACTCTATGGCATAAATCACAGCAAGATTCTTTTGACCCACCTCCTAGAAAAATGGAAATAAAAACAAAAATAAGCAAATGGGACCTAATGAAACTTAAAAGCTTTTGCACAGCAAAGGAAACCATAAATAAGATGAAAGACAACCCTCAGAATGGGAGAAAATATTTGCAAGTGAAGCAACTGACAAAGGATTAATCTCCAAAATTTACAAGCAGCCCATGCAGCTCAATACCAAAAAAAAAAAAAAAAACCCAATCCAAAAATGGGCAGAAGATCTAAATACACATTTCTCCAAAGAAGATATACAGATTGCCTTCTCCAAAGAAGATATACAGATTGCCAACAAACACATGAAAGGATGCTCAACATCACTAATCATTAGAGAAATGCAAATCAAAACTACAATGAGGTATCACCTCACACCAGTCAGAATGGCCATCATCAAAAAATCCACAAACAATAAATGCTGGAGGGGGTGTGGAGAAAAGGGAACCCTCTTGCACTCTTGGTGGGAATGTAAATTGATACAGCCACTATGGAGAACAGTATGGAGGTTCCTTAAAGAACTAAAAATAGAACTACCATACAACCCAGCAATCACACTACTGGTCGTATACCCTGAGAAAACCATAATTCAAAAAGAGTCATGTACCAAAATGTTCATTGAAGCTCTATTTACAATAGCTAGGACATGGAAGCAACATAAGTGTCCATCGACAGATGAATGGATAAAAACGATGTGGCATATATATACAGTGGAATATTACTTAGCCATAAAAAGAAACGAAATTGAGTTACTTGTAGTAAGGTGGATGGACCTGGAGACTGTCATACAGAGTGAAGTAAGTCAGAAAGAGAAAAACAAATACCATATGCTAACACATATATATGGAATCTAAAAAAAAAAAAAAAAAGGTTCTGGAGAACCTAGGGGCAGGACAGGAATAAAGACGCAGATGTAGAGAATGGACTTGGGGACATGGGGAGGTGGAAGGGCAAGCTGGGACGAAATGAGAGAGTGGCATGGACATATACACACTACCAAATGTAAAATAGATAGCTAGTGGGAAGCAGCCACATAGCACAGGGAGATCAGCTTGGTGCTTTATGACCACCTAGAGGGGTGGGATAGGGAAGGTGGGAGGGAGATGCAAGAGGGAGGAGATATGGGGATATATGTTTATGTATAGCTGATTCATTTTGTTATAAAGCAGAAACTAACACACCATTGTAAAGCAATTATACTTGAATAAAGATGCTAAAAAAAAAAGAGGGAGATTTTTCCTTGGTGAGCCTGACCTCATCAGATCAGTCTTTAAAAGGGACAACACTCTTCCTGTAGAATGAGATTCACAGAGAGTGGGAATTTTTGACACAAGGGAAAATCTCTGTTGCTTGCTTTGAAAATGGAGAGGATCACATGGCAAGGAATGAGGCTGGCCTCCAAGATCTGAGAACAACCTCCAGCTGACAGCCAATAAAGAATTGGGGACTACAGTCCTATGACTGCAAGGAATTGAATTCTGCCTCAACTTCATGTCTTGTAGGAGGAGCTGCGTTCCAGATGAGAATACAGCCTGACCGACACCTTGATTTTAGCCTGTGAGACTGAGCAGTGTAACAGTGTCTTTATGCTTGGACTTCTGACCTAGATAATTATGAGCGAATAAATTACTGTTTTAAGCTGTTAAATTTGTGCTGATTTGTGATGCAGAGGAAGAAAATTAATGTGGAGAGTTTAAGGGATTGGCTTTGCCATTACTGTGCTACTTGATTTATTTTCTGTGGCAGCTTCTGAAAAAAATGAATAGGTTGGCCCAGATTAACCAGTATTCCAGATAGAAATACTGATTTTCAATAATGGATTTAGTAACAACATGCTGTTAAAACTTTATCAAGCCACACTGTTGACTGCAATCCTGTAGACTCATCAGAAACATTGAATAATTTGAAAATAATTGACAAAATACATTTTTAACTTCATTTTAAATTTATGCTCTTTTTTTTAATGTCAGTTTACTATCTGCCCCTGTGACAGGGATGAAGGTGAATGTTAGGAGATGAGAAATGCAGACATTGAGTTTGCAGATTTGGAAGGCAGTGTGTGTGTGTGTGTGTGTGTGAGAGAGAGAGAGAGAGACAGAGTTGAGATTAAATAGAGATTCAAATGTTTCTGGGTATGTGAGACCAGCAATTTTTATAGGCTTCTGTGTGCATGGCTAGCCTGTTTTGGAGGAAGGAAGCTTGCAAAAGGAGTGTTAGTGTATCGTTCCTGGAGAGCTGAGTTTGGAGAGAAGGGTAGTTGCCGATGACAACATGACATTGGGAATAATACAGTCTGACTCTGTGGAATACATATGACCTTATAGAGAGAAAGGCTATAGTTGCAACTTAAGGAATTGTTTTCAAGAAAAATTTGTGAAATATGCACATAAGCTGAGCTGCATGGATCTCTAGGCCCAAAGTAAACAAGAGTGGAGGATTTTAGGTTTCTCCCCTCTTCCTCGGGAAGCATGGCATTGCTCTTGTGATATGAAGGCCCTAGATGCTCATGGGTGTACCCAGAGTAACACAGACAAAGCACTGCAGGGGAAGACTGAAACCATTCATTGAGAGAGGGAACACAGGAGGGCTAACAGTTGATTTGGATGTAGGTTAGGGAGTAGAGATAGTAAATCTGGAGCATGTTGATTTTGAAGTCCTGGGGTATAGCAGAAGAGGTTTCAAAATATGGATTGGGAACTTAGCATGGGGTTTGTGTTGAAGATGTGGATTTTGGCAGTCAGCATATTGGTTCTAGTTGAATTCACGGGTGTGGATGAAATCATCCTGGGAGAGTATATGGGATAACAAGAAAAAGCTCTGGAGACAGACAGGCAATACTGGAAAATACTGATAAGTTGTCAGGATTTGGAAGAGAATTGGAACAAAGTGGTATCCTGGCAGCTAAGGGAGAAAGAGGTTTTATATCTTTATAAAATTTCTTCCATGCTTTATAATACCTGTTGCATAGCCTTAGGGGGATTTAATGATCCAGTCATTAAAATAAACTTCTTCACAGAAATCAGCCACAGTCAGTGCTAATCCTCATTTCTTCACCAACAATATTACTTTCCTTTTAACAGTTGAGAAAAGAAGTTACCAAGCATTTCCTCTTTTGTAATTAAACAATCATTACTTGCTAATTTAAGAAGGAATTTTAATTTTTAATTTACTGTTATGTAAAAGACAGCTTATGCAGTGACTTTGAACCAAAATATCAGTGAATATTTCTTTGTCAATTAATGAAAACAGAACAGAATAAAAGCATCTCATTAAACCATGTTCTTATGTTTTATAGCTTCTGAAATCACTAGTGTCAAATTAATTGACGTTTCTTTAAACTGTTGGTTTTAAAGAGAGACCTAATCAAGTCATCCAGCAATCTCTAAGTTAGTAATTAATGAATTTAATAATTTATCTAGTGTTGAATAATTCCTTTTATGGTTGATGGATCCATAAATAATTAGGATTAGAAGAATATGCAATATTTTCATTTATATTAAATATCTCAGAAAGTTAATCACCTAAATCTGGACTAATATACTGGAGGAATCTAAAATTCATTGAGGCTTCATTTCTATTAGAATTCCACTTCTGAGCTTTCTCCTTTTTAGAGGTTCCAGTTTCAGGTTAGTTTTTCCCAGAGACTTTGATGTGGCCCTGAGCAGCTATCTGTATCTTCAGGGCCTTCAGAAAAACTGTCTTATCTAAGTAATGTCCTCACTAGCCCATGAGGATACTTATGGGGATGAGAAGTTATATTTTTATTCCTTCTGCTTTGTATGTTGTGTAACAGTAAAACTGCTGGTTAATGCTGTGGAAAAAAGAATTGGCGGAAGTTGTTGTCGAAAGAGCACAGATTTTGGTTTAGTGCCTCCTCTGCTAGTTGAGGGCTGTGTACTATTCAGCAGGTCACCAACTGCTCTGAATGTGTTTGGTTAAGTACAAAGTAAAAGGAATGTAATGAGGATCGAGAGAATGTTTTTGGAAATGTTTTGTAAACTATAACATTTAAATTCAAAACTGTGCAATTGAAATGTTATGAGCAGTAATAATCAGAAAACAATAGTTTCATTTATAGCTCATGTGGGTGATCTTGGCAATTTGGTCTGTACTTACTCTTAAGGAAGTTAATGGATTAATAATCCTGCAAAAGTAAAAACAAAGGCCCCTATTGTTTATTGACTGTAAAATACACACATATGTATGGCTGCATGTATGTATATACATATGTGTGTGTATGATCTATTAATTAGAGTAGCTAAGCTGCTGCAACAAATAGACATCAAAATAGGAGTTCCATAAACAGTCTTAAGCATTATCATCTGGCTGGTAGCTCTGATGCTTACAGTCAAAGAGGAACAGAGCTGAAATGGCCATCGTAGCTATGAGAAGGGGGAGAGTGTCTAATCCAGTTGCACTGATTTCCACTCAAGCAAGTGAGGTGACATGTGCATGCATTGCTTCCACCCACACTCCATTGATAAGAGCTTGGACATGTGGCCACATTAGCTGCAAGGGAGCCTGGGGACATATTCAATACAGTGTCTAGCTTGGCATCCATATCCCACCTAGAACTTTATTACTATCCGCAGAACAGCTAGCATGTCCACCACAACGGGCACTGCTTTTTCCTTATTTCTCTTTTAATAGAATACCTAGTACACTGAATGATTTACATATTAAATAAGATACTATGTAAATAGTACATTTGTGTCTGACATATGGTAAGTACTCAAGTGATAGCTGCTATTATTACACAAATGTTTCATTTAATAACAGTGAACAAGAGAGTCTTCTTGGTACAATGCTTGGTATCTGAAAATATGTCCATCTTACCTTTATGACAAGTTTCCTATAGTCAGTTTAAAAATCAGGTAGATAAAAGGATTCTGGTTATATTAGTTGTAAATATTGCATATATGAGCTCGCTTAATGCTATTTGTCATGAAAATAATTAATGATCAAAGGATGTGGCTTCAGAAGCAAGAGGGAAATGGAATTTATTTTCAAAGTGTTCTATATCTATGGATTTGTTATGAAAAAAACTTTGACATGTATTATTCTTACTAGAGTCATAGGGAAGTCTTCAGGCAGGAATGT
The DNA here is from genome assembly GCF_000442215.2 of Lipotes vexillifer. Lineage (NCBI taxonomy): Eukaryota > Metazoa > Chordata > Mammalia > Artiodactyla > Lipotidae > Lipotes > Lipotes vexillifer. The sequence continues at coordinate 1,141,979 of NW_006782534.1, read as the reverse complement.
TTAGAATATGGTGTTTGTAGTATTTTTGTTTTTCAGATTACAATCTCTCTCCCTCTCTCTTTTGCCTACTTCTGGCCACTATTCTGCATTGCTTGTTTTTGTTTTCTGTAATCCTATAGATGGAATGTGATACTTCCTGGTATCTAAAGCAGTATCTTGAGTTAGTTTGTTTTAGCGCTTGCCCTGTCCTCTGTGCCATTCTGGTGGGAGGATTTTAAAGATCTCTGTGGCTTCAGATAAAGGCAAGAATGTCCAAGAACTGTATTTTCACACTGATTTCTCTTTCAGGCTAAACAGTCTCACTGTACAAGAATGACCTGCTCTAGGATAAAAGTCTGTCTTATCAGCTGATCAGGGTATTTGTTCTCTTTTTGGCTTTGCTCCATCATTTTGTCATTCAGTGTCTTAAGCTGTGGAGTGGGTTATTTTTAACGTTGAGGGTGCAAGATATTGTTGCCCAAGGATGTTTGTCCTCATGCGCATTTTACATTTCAGCATACCCATCTTTCTTCAGAGATGCAACTTTTTCTAAGGCAGGATACTTGGACAATGAGTGTGACAAAATAGTAATATAAAGAGGTTTAGTTTCTCTGCCTATCATGATATTATTAATTTTTATAAACATTAGGGTGGTGAAGTATATTGCTTGATAAAACACCAAGACCTAGTGTGCCTAGACATCTAAAACAGAACAAGGCCACCACAAAACCGTACCCCCTCCACCCCTTCAAGTCTTCCCCATTTCAGTACTGGCACTGTCATCTGCACAGTACTTGTTCAATCCAGATATCTAGGAGTTGGCCTTGTCTCTATCAGCCAGTTTTGATTAACCCTATATTCAAAACATATCTCAAACCTGTCTTTTCTCTTTCTCCTAACATTCTAGTTCAAGTCAGCATGGTGTCTCCTTGGTATCCTTTCTTGGATTGTCGCTCCCCGAAAATTCATCCTCTGTGTGTTGCTCTCCTGCTTAAGAACACTTTAAAGCTCCCCATGCCCACTTAGGAAATCCACTCTCCTTATTCCGCCTTGCAAAGTCCTACATGACTTGCCTACTTCTCTGAGCTTCTTTTGTGATCCTGTTCTCGCCTAGCTCTCTCTGCTTCAGCCACGTGCCAAACTTATTTGCACTTAAATCCTGTGCACTGAGTGTTCCCTCTGCCTGGAGAGTTCTTCCTCCTTATCTTCGTAAGATTGTTTCCTCCTTGACGTCTCAATTTTAGCCTAAATGGTACCTTCTCAGAGAGGGCTTTCCTATTGCTTTCCTTCACATGGTTACTTTTAGTATCTCCATAGCATTTACCAGCCTCTGACCCCTGTGGCTCTAAGCCCTTTCATCACTGTATTCACAGAACCTGCAACAGTGCCTGTCTACAAACGATTTAATACATAATTATTGAAAGACTATTTTTTTGCTTTTTATTTGAGTACAACTCTGCAGTTTGTATATTAAACAAGGTTTAACTTCACATTAATTATAGGAGGGCACTAATTAGTGGTGGGTTATGTCACTTTATTTCACATATTTGGATTTGATTACTTAGTTTGAAATTTGATATAGCTGAAACCTTCATGTTTTATAACTGAGATGGATGATGAGACTACAAAAAACTATACACTGACCCCTGCAAACATAGACATGAAAAACAAGAAAGAGGAAAACAGAGCACACTGATACCTCATGATGCACTAAAATGATATTAATAATTATTTAACCCTTAGGTGAGGTATTCAGAGTACAAGATAACTAAGGGATTTTTCTTTGGGTAGCTGAGATGCTATATCTTTTGAACTAGAAATAATTTCTGAATTTGTTATCAGGTCACCCTCAACCCATTGGTTGCTACAGGTGTAGCCCTAACTACTACAGTTGGGTATAGCTCTAACTACTGCAAATGGGTGTAGCCCTAACTACTAGCAGAGGCAGGGCAGTGGAGGTATGCCACTTTCTCCATCTGTAAGGGAACACTTAACATAGATGCCCTAGCCAAAGAGCTGCCATCAAAATCCTTTTGGTTTGGATGAAGTCAAGTGAAAGATCAGATTGTTGACTGTATTTGCTTTTATGGTTATTGCTCCTAGCTTATATATGCTGAAGCCTATGTTTCAGTATATGTTTGGTGAGTGTAGAATGTTCTCTTTCTTTCTTTCCTGCCCTCCTCTTTTTCCTCCTTCTTCCTCCCTCCCTCCACCCCTGCCCCCTGCATACACACACACTTTCTTGTCCTTGTGGAAAGAGTTACGTCCCTTGAGGTTTGCTTAAAACATGTTACCAGTGGTGTCAGTGTTAGAAAGAGATTAAGAAAGTCTCTGCAGTCCATTGCTGTTGTTATACCTCATTCAATACACCTTTTAAAATTCCCCAATAATGTTCTAAACATAAAGCAGCACAAGCAATAAATATCATAAAAAGGAAGCTAACTTCTATATCTTTGGAATTTCCTCTAGTTCCTTGCTGAGAGCTGGTCTCAGATGGCTCATGAAAGAATGAATAAATGGATGGATTAATATTACTCTCAGACTAGCAAGGAAGTTTATAAACGTCTTTGGGAAGTAAGGCTACCTTGCAACATTATAAACAGTAGAAAGAACTCAACACATGTGCATTGGCCATAACAAGCATGATACCTAATCCAAATAAAATTGTTTTTCTTTTAAAACGTGGTAGCAAATCTTTGCAATATTAATGAAATATTAATGAAAGCAAAATTCAAAGATCCAAGGGTAGCATTTGAGTCCTGAGTAGTGATATATTATTTATTTGCTTTTTTTTCAAGTGTAGGAAAGAAGCACTTGGACTCAGCATACATATGTAAGGAAGCTATTTATACATTTATCTGGCACTTAGGAACTGCTCAACACACATTGACTAGTGTCGTTATATGGTTTAAATATCTGTTGTTCCTGTTCTGCTGGAGGTTGTTTGTGCTATTAAAATACAATCTGGGGGGCTCCTGGGAGCGTGGCTTCTGAAGGTGGCTATCTATCCAGGAGGCACTGTGAGCCTGGGAAGCTACAGTTCAGCGTTCTCTTAGTTTTGGTAATGTCCTAGGTGTGTATAGAATAAAGATTAAATGCTGTCCCTGTCCCCTTGGACTCATAATAAGAGCATCAGATCAGTGATTGCCAGAAAATAAACAACACCCACCTTTGAAGAAATCTGTTTTGATTCTTTCCCTGCCCCTGTGCCATTAGGGATTTTCTGTTATGGCCAAAGATAAACAAAAAATGGTAATGGGCTGTTAGGAAGCAATGAGAAAGGACCCAGCCTGGAGGGCAGGAGACCAGTATGGAACCCAGAAGCCATTTATTGGTGGCTTCCAAAGGTTGCACAAACTAATCCCATCTGTGGAAACTGTGATTCAAAATCACTCTGCTTCTTTTGTGATTGAGGTTTGCAAGCTGGCTTTGTTCATTTTTAGAGAATACATGCTTTGTGATAGCCCTACGTCAGAAACTTACTTCTAAGACCAAGAGGAAATCGGTGACCTTCAGGCTCATGGTTTCTGAGTAGCGTTGTTCCATTGGTCTAGGCACTGGTGTTGGTAACACTGATGTGTTCCATCAGTAGGAATTCATCGTTTCTACTTTTGAATGATTACCTATGAGCATCAGTATTTCTGATGGATACAATCATGCAGACTGCAGGTTCACATTTCCCGGTGATTCCTAACAAGGGCCGAGTAGTACAAAACATCTGAAATTCTCTATGTAAAGTCAAAGATAACATTTGGCTTGGTGAAGGAGAAATGCTCTAAATGGAATTTTTTGAATAATATTTGGAGTCTATGAATTTTTCCATTTCCAAATTCTAGCAGAAAGTGAGCTCATCTGATAATTTGACTGGCGTGATATATGAGCCCCTTGCTTAACTATTGTAAGACCTATTCCAAGGAGGCAGGTGGAAGATGAGATAATTGCTCTTAGGATGCCAGCGGGAAAAACAGCTTAGCTTCGGTATTTTTCAGCTTTTCAAAACAGAGCAGAGGTGAGGTTATAAAAAGAGAATCCCATCTCATCTCTTTCTCCCAAAGCTCCCACAACTTTGTCAGTGCCAAGTTTTCTATGTGACAGATTTGCACAGGTAACTGAGGATGTGCCATTGGAACTGAAGAGAGGCCACAGGTCCGCCCATGTCGGGGTATTTGTCATTTAAAATTCCTTGAAGGTTAACTTCGTAGTTCTGGCTTCCTCCTTTCAATTGTATTTATAAGGACTTTCATCACAATGTTTCCTGCATTAAAAAGTTCGAAAAATATAGAGATCTCTTCTGAGTTGCTTTGGTGTTTATATTTGCAAAGTGAAGCAGCTAAATAAGCCTTATTATTTCTATTTTTGTAAAAGCCAAGGGAAAAGGAAATATAGTCCGGTGTCTTTAGAATTGAGCTACTGTGGAATTGGGGGATGGAGTTTGTAGAATCGGTCACCTGATACTAATAGTCTTCCTTTTTATTCAGAAGAGCCTAAACAAATCGGAAAGCAAAAACAAAAATTATTAAAAAGGAAAGGAAAGAAAAGGAAAGTAGTAAGGAGGTACACAGTCAAGTTGAAATAAGTCATTTAAATAATGTCATAATAATGCAAATCTAAATGTGAAACCTGATCTTTTATTTGCCTTGTTTGTGATACATGGATATTTAGAAGACACCCGAATATTCCTTGAAATTTCCTTTTGATATTCTAAGGAGAGTAAAATTTTGTCTGATGCTTTATCATTGAAAAAAAAATTAGGCTGTTTCAGGAAAAGAGAAAGGGTTAGTAGGCTTTTATTTATATGGGGAATTCTCCTGTTTTTACTTTCCAGTTACTAATTTGCAGTATCCTTCCTCTGTGAAAAATTACTATTCCTTATCACACAGAAATGACAGGGCTTACCTCAAGATTTTCCTACATGCATTGGCACTCTCTAGATTACACTGACATTAAACATTGGTGTGGCTCTGGAGGCTGTTTGTGTGTTTATAACTGACATGCCAGAAAAAACTTGTTTTTCTTTTATCATTTTGTGGATGATAAGGCTGAGCACAGGCGTAAATATTTTGAGGTGAAATATCATATGAGCAGAGCCCAGAGTTCTAGTTCTACCCCTATTAATCATTAAAACACACACACACACACACACACACACACACACACACACACACACAGAGTCAGATGTTTTATCAGTATACATAATACTGCTTGGTTAGTCAAACTGTATGATTTTAAATGTTGACTGAACATGATGATCCTTTGTATGATCCAGAGGCAAACTGTATAATAAAGAATAAACAGAAAAAAGTAAGAGTAAATAGAAAAAAGTTCATAATATATTAGGCTCTGGGCCTGTACCCAGATTCACACATTTCTCAGTCTGAATACTGATTTTGCAAGTCTGGCTATGATTTGGAGTTTTCAACTGCACATTTTTTCAATATTGTTATGGTATTTTTGTTGGTAAGACTACACAGGAAAACAAGAGCCTCTTACATTATGATCACTGATTGTTTCTTTGGCCTGCAACATGTTGCTGAGTATTTGATTTTTGCAATTAGAAATTCCTATTCCTGTTTACTCCCGCTACAAATATTATTGACATTTTGACTGCTCTATGGTTTTTCCTGGAAGTGAGGTATATCATCTTAATGAACACTTTCTTAGTAAAATACATATGTGTGTTGGATGTTCTGATTTCATGCAAAGCTTATACTCATTATGAAAATAACTTTCACAAAATGCTTGCATCATGACTGGTTTTGGGAGCCAAATTTCTTGAAGGAAAAACAAAGCTATATGATTTGCTAATCCTGAGGGAGTGCTTTTAGGCATAGGCATAGTACTAAAATATAGCAAAACAGCTTTCTAGGGCTTCCCTGGTGGCGCAGTGCTTGAGAGTCCGCCTGCCGATGCAGGAGACGCGGGTTCGTGCCCCGTTTCGGGAAGATCCCACATGCCGCGGAGCGGCTGGGCCCGTGAGCCATGGCCGCTGAGCCTGCGCGTCCGGAGCCTGTGCTCCGCAAATGGGAGAGGCCACAACAGTGAGAGGCCCGCATAACGCAAGGAAAAAAAAAAACAAAAAACAAAAAAAAACAGCTTTCTAAAGTAATATTGTACATAGCATTCAATTATGTATGCACAAGACCTTATACTATTAGTTAAAATAGCAAAATTAATATTGATGACCCAGAGACATCTAGACAAACAGAAACTGGACTTCTAGTTCAAAAGATAGAGCAAATTCAATAGAAGAATTATGGCCAGGATTGTCAGTGATATTTCTATAGTGATAGTTTTGGAGGTTTTGTGAATTACATGGAAATTATGTGCACTTGAATGATGCCAGCCACAGTTTGTTTCAGGTGAAATGAATGGAAAACTTGATGATTATATTGAACAGAAACATACTTTTACTTGGATAATTATTTTAAGATTTTGCATCATCTCTGTTGAGCCCCTTGAAGGGGCTCAGATTTGAAAACCAAAGTCCAACAGATTCGGTGATGTATATTTTTCCTTTTATTCTCCTTTTATTCTTTCTGGCTTGCAAGCTAGCCCTGGGTTCCCTCTTAATGTTGTACCAGCAGTACGTTAATAAGAAAGCATAGGTAAGTTGTTTATTGTCTGACAACTAGTATTTTAGACTAATACATAAATTATTTTTTTGTCAGTGCGTATATACGACATGGAAAATGTGTTACAAAAGCTCACAAAATAAAAGTGTCTTTTCCCCCAGTAGTTTAAAAATAGTTAAAAAATAATAGTGTTAATTATTAGCTTAGCTTTAGCTTAGCTAAAGTTTTTAGTAAATTTTAGAAAGATCACGAACTTCGAACTCAGGTTCAAAAATCCCAACTCTGACGCTTATTAGCTATTTGATCTTAAGCAAATTTTAAAACTTGCTCTTGAGCCTCAATTTCCTCTACTCTAAAATGGTCATGCCACATAAACTACACGATTGTAGGAATGTATTAATGTGTATTAAGCACTTAGCACTATCTCAGGAACAAAGAAAGTGAAGAGTAAATAGTAGCTCTAATTGCTGTTTTTCTATAGAGCTGCTTTTCTCTTCTTGCCTTTAAACATTAGGATCATCTGGTCTACTTTCTGTGCATGGCCAGCCACCTTTCCTAGGTGTGACAACAGAAACTGTTGGCTTTCTTTGTATTTAGATTCATTTCTGGGATGTCCTTAATGATGATTAAGTTTTGTTCTTAAAGGGTTTTGATTACAAGAAATCTACATGTGACATATTTCTACTAATCATAATATTTGATATATCAAAACACTTTATTCCCATTTGGATAATGAAGAATTTGCTATGTGAATAGCATCCATTGGGCAAACAGACAGAAAAATATGATTAGGTTAAGCATTAAGATGAACACTTCATTGCCTCTGTATCTGCCTTTTGATCAGAGGCGCCTTTTCTAGGGCTGCATACTGAGTGGATTTCATTGCTATAGAAAGATCCCAAGGGTGCTGAATAAAGGTTAACTCAAACTATTTATGGAATACATATTTCTGTTTCCTCAGAAAAACTTGAGGAGGTAAGTGAATAAGAACGCTATGGTATGAAATGTAAAATAGATAGCTAGTGGGAAGCAGCCGCATAGCACAGGGAGATCAGCTTGGTGCTTTGTGACCACCTAGAGGGGTGGGATAGGGAGGGTGGGAGGGAGGGAGACGCAAGAGGGAAGAGATATGAGGACATATGTATACGTATAACTGATTCACTTTGTTATAAAGCAGAAACTAACACACCATTGTAAAGCAATTATACTCCAATAAAGATGTTTAAAAAGAAAAAAGAAGAATGTTATGGTATGATAAGGCTTCTGGATTTATTCATAACACAAAGTAGATACATAAATAGCCCAATTATTATAACTATTGGCTTAGGTTAACACTAGAAATTACGGGACTATTTCAAGTTAACATTTGGGGAAAACTTTAGGAATAAGAGATTATAAACAACTTTACCTTCTACATAGCACGTATCACTTATAAGAAGACTAAAAAAAAAAAGAAGACTAAAGTGACTAAGTAATACTCAAAAAGAAACTTATCTTCTAATGGAATAAGTAAATGTATCCTGAAATCACAAAAAACACTTTTAAATTTGCCATTTCAGGTTGAATTAATGGAAAATGCTTGCAACACAAAAAAGATAGTTATCCTCAAGTGATAAAGTACCACAAACATAAACCTAGAGAAAGAAAAAAAATGAATGTGTTGTCATTATTAAAATTTTTATGGAAACAAATAATATTTCCCTGTTGTGACATGGTTTGGCATTAAAGATTTGGATTATTATTGTTTCATAAAGCATCTTAATGATATATGATAGGAACTTAATAGTACATAGCTTGAAAAGTTATTGTTAGTTCTGCATCACAAAGTAAGTACACCCCAATAAAAAATTCTATTCTAATTACTTAGGAAGTTTATTTCCTCTTTTGAAGCTGTCTAAAATCACATTTATATAATAGTAATTTCATTATTGCAATTATTTGAAGCCTCCCATTTTTTGCTGTGCATGACCTAAAGAGGTCATTAACAAAACCCTTTCCTTCCCAACACAGCCTCTGTCTGTAGCCAGCACAACTTTTCTGCATAAGGAGCATCATGGAGCCAAGCCACTAGGACTGTGTGGAAGCAGAATAATGGGTCCCCAAAGATGTCTGTGTCCTGAGATTTAAAACCTGTCAATATGTTACCTTACATGGCTGTCTTAGTCAGTACAGGATGCTATAAAAGAATATCATAGGCTAGAGGGGCTTATAAACAACAGAAATTTATTTCTCACAGTTCTGGAGGCTGGAACAAAGGTTCTAGTGAGGAACTGGTGAGGACCCTATTCTGGGTTGCAGATGGCCGTTTTCTCATTTTATCTATTCTATTGCACATCTTGTGAGGAGATTTTCCTTTGGTGGCTTTGAAGAGAGATGCTGCTGTGTCGTGAGATGTCCTATGGAGAAGACCTCAAGGTAAGAAGCTGAGGGCAGCCTCCAGCCAACAGCCAGCAGAAAAGTGAAACTCCTCAGTCTGGAAGATTGCAAGGAACTGAATGCTGCCAACAACTATGGGAGCATGGAAGCGGATCTTTCCCCAACTGAGTCTGCAGCCCTGGCTAGCACCTTGACTGAAGCTCTGTGAGACCCTAAGCAAAAGATCCAGTTAAGCCTTGGCCAAACTCCTGACCCACTGAAACTGTGAGATACTAAATGTGTGTTGTTTTAGGTTAGTAAGCTTGTGGTACTACTGTTATGTGACATTAAGTAACTAATCCTCAAAGACTTCAGATATTAGACTGATCAGACACAAATATAATGAATATGTTTAACACAGTTTGAAGAAGTAAAGGATGGGATGAAAATATGAGCAAGGAACAAGAGACTATGAAGCTGATCAAACAGATTTGAAAAGCAAATAGAACTTCTAAATGAAAAATATAAAAATTGATATTAAAAACTCAATGGGCAGCCTAAACAGTAAATGTAGCTGAAAATGGAATTAGTGGCCTATAAGGAAGAGCTGAAGAAATCATTTACAGTGAACTTACCTTGACACTTGCTGTTTATTCTGACTGTCACATGGCTTGCTCCTTCACTCCTTTTAGGTTTCTGCTCAAATGATACCTTATTTGGAAGGTCTTCCCTGACCATCCATGAGAAAAGAGCAACCTGCACTCATTCCTGCATGTCTGATATCTATTACCATGCTTTATGTTTCTTCAGAGTATTTATTATCCAGTGACATACTGTTTATTATGTATTTGTTTATGGCTGGTGTTCCCATATCCCACCCAATAGACTGTCCTTCATGTTTAGAGCAGGAGCCCTGGGGCCTAAAATAATGCCTCTCCCATAGTAGATGCACAATAATTACTTCTTGAATGAATGAATGAAAGGGGCACAGAGAGAAAAAGAGATGAAAACACATGAAAGGGACAGTGGGAACTGAAACAAGCCCTATCAGACCTACTACAACTGTGCTTATTTCCCTGCTGTCTGCCTTGCCTCATTAGAATGTTAGGACTCAGGGCAGCGTTTGACTGTGTTACTCACTGCTGTATTCCCAGTGCCTAAATCAGTCTGGAACTTAGTACTGTATACATATTGCTGAATAAAATAATACGTGAAAAGTCTAATATCTACCTAATCAGAGTTTTGGGGGGAGAGGAGAGAGAATGAAGGAGAGCTGAATTTTGAAGAGCTAATGGCTTGGAATTTTTCAAAATTGATGAAAGATATTAATCCTTAAGTTTAAGAAATCCCAAAGAATCCCAAGGAAACAAAAGAGTATCTATATCCAAGGCCCATAATAGTGATAGTGCAAGGAACTTATAAGCCGCTCAATGAAAGGACAGATTCCCTGCAAAGGAATGGCAAGGTATAGTGGACTTTTCAATGGCAAGAATGGGAGCTAGAGGATAGTGGAATAATATCTTTAATTATTAAAAGAAAACAATTGTCTAACTATTTTATGTTCAGCAAATCAGTCTTTCAAAATATGGGCAAAACAAAGATATTTTCATAAAATTAAAGAAAGGGGTTCACTAAAAGAAATTCTAAGGATATACTTATGAGTGATGCCTTAAGGGAGATCTGAATGTAAGAAGGAATGGTGATCAAAGAAAATCAGAAATGTGTGGTTACAGCTAAACTGATACCCACTACATGAATCAGTAATAGCAGTGTCTAATTTGTGTGGTTGACATAGAATTAAAATATTTGGCAATAGCATATAATTGAGAGTGGAATATGACAAAATATGACAAGACAAAGTATTCTGAATTCCATATATTTTTTGAAAGGAGGGAAATAATATTGATTAAATTTAGGCTTTACTTTTTAAAGTATGCATAATAATTTTTTAAAATTTTATTTTATTTTTTTAATTTATTTTCTTTTTGGCTGCATTGGGTCTCCATTGCTGCATGCAGGCTTTCTCTAGTTGCGGTGTACAAAGGCTACTCTTAGTTGTGGAGCACAGGCTCTAGGCACACAGGCTTCAGTAGTTGTGGCTCCTGTGCTCAGTAGTTGTGGCACACGGGCTTAGTTGCTCCATGGCATGTGGGATCTTCCCGGACCAGGCCTCAACCCATGTCCCCTGTTTTGACAGGAAGATTCTTAACCACTGTGCCACCAGGGAAGCCCTGCATAAAAAAATTTTAAGGGTAAGACTTAAAAGGGACAGAGTACATAATTTCCAAATTAGTAAAGTAAAAAAAATGGAATGAGGAAGAAAATAATTTAGAAAAGGCAAGAAAAGAAGAAAAAAGGCCTAGAAAGTAAGAGAAAAAAAGGAAACACAGTATCAAATAGTAGGAATAAGCTCCAAAATAATCACAATTTAGAAAGAAAACAGTTTTAAGAGATAGCACCAACAAAGTCAGAATTTGTTCCTTTGAAAAGACTAACATAATTAGCAAATATCTAGCAAGATGGATTATGAGAAAAAGAGAAAAAGCCAGAAAAAATTGTTAAGAATAAAAATGGGGGGGACACAGCTGAGAAATTAACACGATCAGAAAGGTAATGTGAAAAACTTAAGGGTAGTAAATTTGAAAACTAAGACAAAAATGGAGAAAATTTAAAAAAAAATCACTTTCGACCAAAACTCAAAAAGAGATAGAGGGGCTTCCCTGGTGGCGCAGTGGTTGGGAGTCTGCCTGCCAATGCAGGGGACACGGGCTCGCACCCTGGTCTGGGAAGATCCCACATGTCGTGGAGCGACTGGGCCCGTGAGCCACAATTACCGAGCCTGCGCGTCTGGAGCCTGTGCTCCGCAACAAGAGAGGCCGCGATAGTGAGAGGCCCGCACACCAAGAGTGGCCCCCACTTGCCACAACTAGAGAAAGCCCTCTCACAGAAACAAAGACCCAACACAGCCATAAATAAATAAATAAATAAAACAATGTCTGGATGGGAGAGTATTAACTGACTTAAAAAAAAAAAGAGATAGAAAACCTGAAAAAATTCTATAAGCACTGAAGAAATTAAATGAATTAATAAATATCTTCCCACAAATAAAACACCAGGCTTCAATGGTATTATAGGTAGTTCTTCCTAACATTCAAGGAAAAAGTAATTGCAATATTCCACCGCAAACTTTTCCAGAGAATAGCAATGGATGTATAGCACAATCTTGACACCAGAATCAGAAAAGGACAGTATGAGAAAAGAAAATTGCAGGACTTTTTCTCTCAGGAATGTAGATAGAAAAGCCCTAAAGAAAATAAATACTAGCTAATCTTGTCTTGACAGAGGATTAGAAACCACCCCCTTAATGCTTTTAAGAAAAGACTAGCCTTTTTGGGGGGATTGTATCAGAGGCAGGCAGCACCTGTTTAGCCTGCTAGAGAATACAGGATTCAGTGTCTCTGAGGTAGTTCTTGATTTTCAGTTTCCTTGGATGGTCAAACATTTGTGACTCCAGTGTTTTGGGGAGATCCTGGCTAAGGAGTTTGTTCAGCCTCAGGTATTAAGATCTACATCACAGCAGACAAAAGTGTCCAGTGGTTGCCTTAAATCAGCCCCAGAAAGTTGCAGATTGCTGAGATGAACACCTCCAGGAGAGTGACAGTGTTGTGAGAGAGGTGAGTTTGGTAGGGAAACCCATGGACCACAAACTCCCAGGTCCCAAAAAGTTCTAGAGCAATTCCTTTCTGCTAATACACTATCAGTGACTGGTTACACCACATACTACTAGTACTACTTATTACTTACTATGACTACTTATCATTACTCATTACTATATGCCACACTGACGGTTATATACATTAGGTTAACTTTTCTAAGTTATGTTCGAACATTCTGGTTAGTTACTTTTATAGCATGATATTCTATACACATTTTTAAAATTAGAGGGCATATTGGTTACAGTTGCATATTGAAGAAGACAATGGTTTAAACTTCCAGGAAGCTAGCAAGCTAACTAATGTGTGGCTTGCCCTGTGCTACCCAACTTTAGATATCCACCTTCCCAAACAAAAAGAGTTAGAAAAGGTGGATGCAGCAAAGAGAAAAGTTTTATTTCCAGTTTTAAAAAATGTAGTTCATAACATCAGGAATGAAAATTTGAGCTTTAATGTAAAGAATCATTTTTCTATATTTGCTACAACATTAAATATTGCAGAAATATATTAAATTCTTGGTTTGTGTGGGAAGTGAACTACAGAGATAAATTGTAAGCAAGAGTCCAGAGTTTTACATTTTAGTTTTATACTTAAATTTATGCATAATAGTTCTCTGTTGACTTTCAAATGTTTCTGACAGTTACCTATAATAAGAAATAGATTTTAATTACAACCCAGTATGAACACAAATACATAACTGAAAAAGACATTTTATGAGAAGATACTCTTATTACATATGGCATACTTTAATATTTCTATTCTATTTTATTTTATTATTTAACTAAAAAAATGCACATTGTGAACCACTAAATTGATTTTGGGACACATTAATAGGTTACAACCTGCAGTTTGAAAACTACTATGTAAAACATAATTAGATTGATAATATCTCTTTAGATAACTATTGATATCTTCTATTGAATATCATTTAGGTACAGCACTTGAAATCTTTTTTTTTTTCCAGTCCTGGTGTTACCGAACTCAGGTTCGGCTGCTCGTTGCTCAAGGATCCAATACTGAGAGACAAGTGTTGAGTAGAAGGAAAGAACTTTATTGAGGAAGCCAGCAATCCTGAGGAGAAGGTGGACTCGTGTCCCAAAGAACCAACTCCCAACTCCCCAGGCTTTGCTCAGAAATTATATAGGGAAAAGAGGAAGGGACTATGTGCTGATAAGGGGATAAACTTCTATTTTCAGAGATGATTGTCTCAATCAGGCAGTTCCAAGTAGCTGTCAGGTATCACCTGCAGTTGGAACATTATCTGAGCCATAAATCTTTGGTTAGCTATTCCTGGAGAATAAGGAACAAGGGTGAAGCCTATAGAACAACTAATCTTCAATCTCGATATACATTAACAGCTTTCTCCATCAGCAGCAAGCTAAGCTAAGTTAATGGTGAACTAGTGCAGAAGTCAGGCATAGTGAGCATACGATCACAAGCCACATCATAACTAAGAAATAGAGTTGGAATAATGCTGAGGAGCTGAGAGTCCCTAGGTACCATCTCACTGCCTCACTTACAATCCCCACTGTCAGATTTTCCTTCCATTGCTGTGGAAAAGGGGCAAAGGTCCGTCTTTTGTAACTTCTTCAAGCTGAGCCTGGGTGACAAATGATTCTTAGAGTGGAAGGATATGACATGGTGTAAGAAATACTCTTTGGTTCCCTTACATGCTGGTTGAGATTCCAAAAGAGGCATCTCATTACTAACTTTTTAGTAATTCTTTTGCAAAGAGTCATTATGCCAATTATGACCTCCTTTACTAGAAGATAAAAACCCCACAATAATTAGTAAAAGAGTTAGTCCCAACTTAAGAATTCCTTCAAGCATTGACCTAATTCCAGAGGGAATCCAAGAAAATAGGTTAATAAACCAATCCCACCCCTCTGAAACAGGAGAGTATGGTGGTCTAAGGTCTGTTGGAGCCAGGTGGCCTGTTGTCTAATCTTTTTAATACCAGTCTCAACCTGTGAGGAGGTATTTACGTAAGAGCAGCAAGTGGGGGTTTTGTGCAAAACAGCACAGACAGCTCCGACAATCATCTTGAAGCTGATCATGTGGTGGTTTGGTCAGCGTCATCTTGATTGTTTTAAGTGCAGTTAATCTTCAACTCCAGGGTCAGTTTGTTTCCATTCTCTTGAGGCCAGTTTCTGGAATTGTGCAAGCCATAGATTCAGTACTGCTCAAGATGCAGCAGCTTAGTTGAATCCATGTTGCTGTAAGTGGCATTATTTCATTCTTTTTTATGGCTGAGTAGTATTCCATTGTATATATGTACCACATCTTCTTTATCTAGTCATCTGTTGATGGACATTTAGGTTGTTTCCATGTCTTGGCTCTTGTGAACAGAGCTGCTATGAACATAGGGGTGCATGTATCATTTTGAATTATAGTTTTGTCTGGGTATATTCCCAGGAGTGGGATTGCTGAATCATATGGATGCAATTAGAGGTTATCATACGAAGTGGAGTAAGTCAGAAAGAGAAAGACAAATACCATATGATATCACTTATATGTGGAATCTAAAATATGGCGCAAATGACCCTATCTACAAAACAGAAACAGACTCATAGACATAGAGAACAGACTTGTGGTTGCCGAGGGGGAAGGCGAGGGATGAACTGGGAGTTCAGGGGTAGTAGATGCAAACTATTACATTTAGAATGGTTAAACAACAAGGTCCTAATGTATAGCACAGGGAGCTATATTCAGTATCCTGTGATAAACCACAATGGAAAAGAATATAAAAAAAAGAATGTATATGTGTGTATAACTGAGTCACTTTTTTGTACAGCAGGGATTGGCACAACATTGTAAATCAACTATACTTCAATAAAAAAAATTAAAAAGAGAAAAATGATGCAGCAGCTTATGTCATGGCTGCAGTTTGGTCATCATGCAGTTGGCTTTTTCCCTCTGGTGGCAGTTACAGTATCTGCAAAACAACTCAGGAATGTGCATCAGACACTGTTATCTGTATCCTTCAGGGAGGAACTAAAGATTTTGTGACTCTATTGTCCTAATCATTAACTGCTTAAACCTGCTCTTTTGTGACTCAGGGGAGGCCTGAGAGTCTACAGCTTTTCTACAAACAGGAGACAAGGGACATGGAGGGGCTTTTGTACCTGGGAGGGGCCCGCAGCATCCTGCTAGGTTTCACTTGTAGTTTGTCCTTCAGATGGTGGCAGCACGGTAATTGTGACCTTCGTAACACATAATCAGCTTTGGTAAGTTTAATTCTGCTGCTGAAAGTTGAAATGAATGCCAGTGATAACTGAATGTGGAAATATCTATACTTAGCAGTGTAATAAGTTGACTAAATGGCATGTGGAAAGTCAGATGGAGAGGATTTTCTCTTTTTTTCCAGCTTTATTTAGATATAATTGAATACAGCACTGTATAGGTTTAAGGTATACAGCATAATGATTTGATTTACATACTTCATGAAATGATTTCCACAATAGTTTAGTGAACATCCATCGTCTCATACAGATACAAAAAAAGAAAAAATTTTTTCCCTTGTAATGAGAACTCTTAGAATTTACTCTCTTATCTTTCATATGTAACATACATCCGTGTTGATTATATTAATCATGTTGCACATTACATCCCTAGTATTTATCTTAAAACTGTAAGTTGTATCTTTTGACCACCCTCATCCAATTCCCCCTTGAGAGGCTCTTTTCTATTGCAGACTTTTTCTTTTTTTTATCTTTCTGGACTCTGGGTTAAATATTAACTGTTATAATGATCCAGGAAAACCTGTTTTATGTATGAGAATAACTTTCCCTCTTTAATTATATTTAGAAGATAAAAATACTATTTTAAAAATAAGGTTCTGTGTTGAAATCACAATGTTCCCATACTTTAAATTGGAACACTTTTATAATTCTTTAGTTTTGACATCACCAGTAAATGCAGGTCCAGAAAACAATGCAATTTAGAATGCCATGAGATGTACCCTAGTGTTATATATTTAGAACACAGCTTTACAGACTAGAGTGTTGTTTTATGTAAAGTAGCAGCTTTCACACTTCAAGTATCTGGAAGAGTTTTATAAAACACAGTGTTAAGTGTGAACTGCTCCTCTTTTATTCAAAGTTGATGGGATTCCAGAAGTAACATTATATTGCCTTTACTTCAAAGTGCAGTTCACAGTAAAATACACCTTCCCGTTCTTTTTAAATAAGTTTCAGTGGGCTAAAGCTTAAAGTGTCTTGTAACTTGTATCCATTTCCTTCAGGCTGAAGACACTGAGGTGAATTCAGATTTTTGCCTAGTCTGAGAATTAGATTTAAGTGTTCTGGAACTTTATTTTTGAAATGTTGCTTTGTTGGCAACATAATGGGCAAGTGTTTATATTAAATCTAAGGCACTAATGATGAAGAGGGCTGAAAAGGCAAAGTATAAACCTTTCAATATCATGCCCACATTTGAGTTTGTCCACATGCAGACATGCTTTCCATATTTGGGTTAGAGTTGTTAACCATCGAATCTGTTGCTGTATACACTTTGGCTTTTTGTTTTTTTGGTCTGCTTGATGTTGCTGGCTGAAAACGTTGCTTGAGCATCCTGCCTGCCGTGTACCAGACTGACCTGACAGCCATTACTAGTCACTAGAAGTTCATAGCTATGTCCTTTGTATTGAGTTGTCCTCTCTGTGTTTCTCCTGTCCAAACTATGTGACCCCAATTATCCTTTCTATGCAGCTATAGTCTCTTGTTTGTATAGTTTGAGGTCAACTTGTAGTAAATAAAATGACATAGAACTAAGAAAAATGAACATGTTATAATGACTAACATTTATTCAACATTTTCTATGTATTAAGCTCTGTTTATAGTAGATTATAAGTATTGTCTCACATAAATCTCACATCAACTTGACAAAATAGGTTTTAATATTATTTCCATTTTATAGGGGAGCAAATTGAGACCCAGAGAGAGATTAAGTAACTTGTCCGAAGTCACTCAGTTACTAAGCAATAGAGGCAGAATTCGCATTAGCAGAATTTAATTCTACTGTGTGGGGGAGCTTCTCAACTTGCAAAGGAGCGAAAAAGGATAGAGTTCCCCTCAACATTTTTCTAATAAATTGAATTATTGAAACTTATCTTGTTGGCATTGTGAATGCTTTGCTTTATTTTATGTTAAAACTATTTTTTTAGTAAAAATAAATATTTCAGATAGGATCATAGTAAATAGGTTAAGTTACAAAAATTTTAGCCTATTTATTAATTTTATTTCAAAGTTAGTAAATTATCCATTTATTAGAGTCATATAACAGTCTTACATACTCTGCATGTTAGTTTCTCTACACGGGGTCTTTTCATTTTCCATATGTGTAAAGATATTCTTTCAAACTCACAACAAAAAAATAAGAATATTTTGAAACATATACCAGAAGATTAAATATATATATTCAGAGCAGCATCTTATACTGACCAAACAAGTAAAAATCAACTACTCAGAGAATATTAATCTGAGTCGTAGTGACATACATGAAACTTGGAGGAAGGAATAATTGTTGCTTAGGGAAAATGTACTGTTTGCTTTTTACATGTTTTCATGATTTTAATTTGGATGAAAATGAATTAAATTAAATTTGATTTTAGAAATCTTATGGGACCATCAGTAATTGATCCCAGGAGATTAAATTTTGGATATTTTTGCACTATTTTAACTTATTGCTCAATTCAGAAATTTCTGTGTAATAAAAAGAAACACTAAGCCTTCAACCTTTTCTCCCCATAATCTCTCACTTCTTAAATGAGCCAATGTTAGTTTACTTAATTTCTGAAGAAAGTCAGAATGAACGGTAAACTTTCTTAGTAAACTTTCAAATAATACCCAAATAACAAACTTTAAAGAAATTATCAGTTTAAAACCTGTACTGCCTATTTAGCAAACAATAAATATCAGTGCTTGGATACAATCTTCATTTGCAGCTAATATCTTCACAAAATCTGCAGGTTCTCTTAAATTCTACTTTTATGTTCTGGGTCAGACCCTGAAGTTCTAGAGCAATTAGAATTTAGGCAGAGCAGCTTTCATCATTTTAATGAGACTGGTGAAACCAGTTGCCTATACTGAGTGCCTACTAGGTACATGTTCATCTCCAGGTGTTAGGAGGACTGATAGAGGGTGCACAGGCAGAGGAGGGCTGTTTAAAATAAAACGTTATGACAAATTCTTAGAAGTGCACAACCTTCTGAGACTGAACCAGGAAAAAATAGAAAATATGAATAGAACAGTTACAAGCACTGAAATTGAAACTGTGATTAAAAATCTTCCAACAAACAAAAGCCCAGGACCAGATGGCTTCACAGGCAAATTCTATCAAACATTGAGAGAGGAGCTAACACCTATCCTTCTCAAACTCTTCCAAATTATAGCAGAGGGAGGAACACTCCCAAACTCATTCTGCGAGGCCACCATCACCCTGATACCAAAGCCAGACCAAGATGTCACAAAGAAAGAAAACTAGAAACCAATATCACTGATGAACATAGATGCAAAAATCCTCAACAAAATACTAGCTCACAGAATCCAACAGCACGTTAAAAGGATCATACACCATGATCAAGTGGGGTTTATCCCACAAATGCAAGAATTCTTCAATATATGCAAATCAAACAATGTGATACACCATATTAACAAATTGAAGGAGAAAAACCATATGGTCATCTCAATAGATGCAGAGAAAGCTTTTGACAAAATTCAACACCCATTTATGATAAAAACCCTCCAGAAAGTAGGCATACAGGGAACATTCCTCAACATCATAAAGGCCATATATGACAAACCCACAGCCAGCATCATCCTCAATGGTGAAAAACTGAAACCATTTCCACTAAGATCAGGAACAAGACAAGGTTGCCCACTCTCACCACTATGATTCAACGTAGTTTTGGAAGTTTTAGCCACAGCAGTCAGAGAAGAAAAAGAAATAAAAGGAATCCAAATCAGAAACGAAGTAAAGCTGTCACTGTTTGCAGATGACATGATACTATACATAGAGAATCCTAAAGATGCTACCAGAAAACTGCTAGAGCTAATCAATGAGTTTGGTAAAGTAGCAGGATACAAATCAGTGCACAGAAATCTCTTGCATTTCTATACACTAATGATGAAAAATGTGAAAGTAAAATTGAGGAAACACTCCCATTTACCATTGCAACAAAAAGAATAAAACATCGAGGAATAAACCCACCTAAGGCGACAAAAGACCTGTATGCAGAAAATTATAAGACACTGATGAAAGAAATTAAAGACAACACAAACAGATAGATATTCCATGTTCTTGGATTGGAAGAATCAATATTGTGAAAATGACTATACTACGCAAAGCAATCTACAGATTCAATGCAATCCCTATCAAACTACCACTGGCATTTTTCACAGAACTAGAACAAAAAATTTCACAATTTGTATGGAAACACAAAAGATCCTGAATAGCCAAAGCAATCTTGAGAAAGAAAAATGGAACTGGAGGAATCAGGCTCCCTGACCTCACACTATACTACAAGGGTACAGTCATCAAGACAGTATGGTACTGGCACAAAAACAAATATAGATCAATGGAAGAGGATAGAAAGCCCAGAGAGAAACCCACGCACATATGGTCACCTTATCTTTGATAAAGGAGGCAAGAATATACAGTGGAGAAAAGACAGCCTCTTCAATAAGTGGTGCTGGGAAAACTGGACAGCTACATGTAAAAGAATGAAATTAGAACACTCCCTAACACCATACACAACAATAACCTCAAAATGGATTAGAGAAATAAATGTAAGGCCAATAACTCTCAAACTCTTAGAGGAAAACATAGGCAGAACACTCTATGACATAAATCACAGCAAGATCCTTTTTGACCCACCTCCTAGAGAAATGGAAATAAAAACAAAAATAAACAAATGGGACCTAATGAAACTTCAAAGCTTTGCACAGCAAAGGAAACCATAAACAAGACCAAAAGACAACCCTCAGAATGGGAGAAAATATTTGCAAATGAATCAACTGACAAAGGATTAATCTCCAAAATTTACAAGCAGCTCATGCAGCTCAATATCAAAAAAACAAACAACCCAATCCAAAAATGATCAGAAGACCTAAATAGACATTTCTCCAAAGAAGATATACAGATTGTCAACAAACACATGAAAGAATGCTCAACATCATTAATCATTAGAGAATTGCAAATCAAAACTACAATGTGATATCATCTCACACTGGTCAGAATGGCCATCATCAAAAAATCTACAAACAATAAATGCTGGAGGGGGTGTGGAGAAAAGGGAGCCATCTTGAACTCATGGTGGGAATGTAAATTGATACAGCCACTATGAATAACAGTATGGAGGTTCCTTAAAAAACTAAAGATAGAACTACAATGTGACCCAGCAATCCCACTACTGGGCATATACCCTGAGAAAACCATAATTCAAAAAGAGTCATGTACCAAAATGTTCATTGCAGCTCTATTTACAATAACCAGGACATGGAAGCAGCCTAAGTGTCCATCAACAGATGAATGGATAAAGAAGATGTGGCACATATATACAATGGAATATTACTCAGCCATAAAAAAAGAGAAATTGAGTTATTTGTAGTGAGGTGGATGGACCTAGAGTCTGTCATACAGAGTGAAGTAAGTCAGAAAGAGAAAAATACCGTATGCTAACACATATATATGGAATCAAAGAAAAAAAAAGGTCATGAAGAACCTAGGGGCAAGATGGGAATAAAGACGCAGAGCTACTAGAGAATGGACTTGAGGATATGGGGAGGGGGAAGGGTAAGCTGTGACAAAGCGAGAGGGAGGCATGGACATATATACACTACCAAACATAAAATAGATAGCTGGTGGGAACCAGCCACATAGCTCAGGGAGATCAGCTCGGTGCTTTGTGACCACCCAGAGGGGTGGGATCGGGAGGGTGGGAGGGAGGTAGACACCAGAGGGAAGAGATATGGGGCCATATGTGTATGTATAACTGATTCACTTTGTTATAAAGCAGAAACTAACACACCGTGGTAAAGCAGTTATACTCCAATAAAGATGTTAGAAAAAAATAAATTATGTAATAGTTTAGTGCATAAAAAAAATAAAAAATAAATAAAATGTTATGTAAAGCTATCTAATCACCAGTTGCTTAGAGCACACATGTTAGTACAGTCTTCTCAGAATGAAGAGAAGGTAAAACAAGGAGGAGATAGTGGTAAGTATTAGAGGCACCTATGAAGATGTTTGAATCAGCTCAATTTTTAAAACTGAAATTGAGATTGGCATACTATGGCTTGTAGGCCACTTCCGCCCACTGCCTGTTTTTGTAAATAAAGTTTTATTGGCACTTGGCATGCTCCTTAGTTTATGTATTGTCTGTGGATGCTTTCATACTACAAAGGCAGAGTTAGTCCTTACAACAAAGACCATATGGACTATAAAGCCTAAAATATTTACAATCTGGTGCTTTTTAGAAAATATTTGCTGACTCCTGGTGTAAATTTAATATGAAAATTATTTTCAAGTTCTCTTTAAGATATTGTGTGTATACATATAAAGTGGTGTAATATCATGCAGCTTGAGTATTGTGATCTTTTAAGAATACCACACTGAATAATTATTAACTTATTTAATACTATGAAGAGATATATCCAGGAGCTATCTTTGGAAAAATGCTGTTTTTTAAAAATTTCTGTAATTCAGCTGTTTTAGGAACAGTTTGTTGTATATTCCTTTGGGTGAGACAAACTTTTGTATAGAGATTTAATTCTTAGCAATTGGACATTTTGATCATGTCTTAATGAAATTGTTATATTTGTTATTCCAGTTTGTTAATATGGAATAAACTATGTTTAGTTTCTATTTTGCTTATTGCATTTGATATTTTGTTAATGAGAGTTAGTATATATTAATTTTCTCATTTACAGAAGATTTTAGTTGATTATAAATTACAGGATATCAATTGACTATTGCTTTGACTTGGTAGCAATCTGTGATGTTAATGTGTGATGTACATAAGTTTCATGTTATATGACAACCATTAATATTATAAAATGCAGTTAGTGGTTGAAAGAGAATTGTTCTATTTGTATTACTGGTTCTTTCTTTGAAGGGGGCAGAGAATTATTTTTGAAAGTATGCCAGCTTGTGTATATTTTGGTTTTATTTAATTCATTTAAACATTTTTTCTGACCATACAGGATATGGTTTTGAGGGCTAGAGTATACCTTACTGCTGAGTGGCATCCTACATGCAGCTAATACTATAGTATAGCTTCACTGATGGCATGTCTGCTTCTCTCACTGTTTCTATATCTTTATGGTCAGGGGAGAGGTATGCACAGTGCTGGTTCACTGTGGTCACTAAGTAAATGAATTGAATTGAATTGAAGTATCCATGTAATGGGAAATTTTATACTTTCAAAATTCTCCCAGAATTCCAAAATATTCTTGCTGTGTCTACTCTTAAAATACATGAGGAAACAGTTGTTTAGATGTCTGTTTGCCAGCTTGATCTTACGACCCTCCATAAGGAGGGACTTTGCTTGATTCATCTTTTTATTGTCAGCACCTGACACAGAGCAAGGAGCACATACTTGTAAAGCAAGGTTATGAGTAATATGATTGCCATTCCTTATCACAAAAAATGGGCATTTGTTTCTGGATCTGGATGAAGTCCTTTTGCATGAAGCAGGTAAGAGGAGGGAGGAATAAGGAGTAAATGTGTGTGCCTCACTGTGTTAAAGGTCTGAATAGTCAAGGATTGCTGAATGGATGAATGGAAGAGTCATAGTTAGACTCCTAGCTGTCAGGAAGCATGGAACTGAAATATTAGAGCAATACCAAAAGCTGATTTAGCAAAAAAGTCTTTTTTCCTCTGGTATAATTTAGCAACACTAAGGAGGCTGTTAAGGTGTGTTCCCTTGGAGAGAGTGAATTTTCAGACTTGAAAATGTTGGTGTTATGGAAATCCTGGAGAACTGTTCCAGACTGAGAAATAGTAAAGGATCCAAGTCTGCTTTTTTATAGACCTGATGCAAAGATGCTTAGAGTCATGGTAGGCTGGTAAAGGTTTAACAACCCCTCTCTAGAAGGGGACAGAACTCTGATTCGCAGTGTTTTCCAGTTTCTGTGGTATAAATACTCCCACCATGACTGTTAAGATATTGATTTGACCTCACTGAACATGGAGTTGAGCAGAAGTACACAAAACTCACTCTCAGGAGCCAGCGCTGGCACAGATCAGGTTTGAAATCACTTTAGCTCTTGGTTGTAGGGATTTACTGCCAGGTTACTAGGAATTATGTGGAGATGTTTCATGTTATTAACTGATAGGTATGGATGTGACCATTTGTTTTACATACATGAGTGCATGTGGAATTGTAATGAAATTTTTATTCTTTTTACCTTTGTGACATCTTGGCAAGAAAGGCAAGGGTAACTTTCAAAATTTGTGTCTCTGGAAAGCTAGAGGGCATGATCTCAAGCGTTTTCGTTGCCCTTCAGAAGTGGTAATAGTGGAGGCATTTTGTAATTCTCTTTCCAAAAGAATGGGCTATCTCAAAGGTACAAGGAATCTGGGAATTTTTGCTCTACACCCAAACGAGCTGGCACTGTGCCATTGTTCCAGTCAAAATTGGTCTGGTTTTATACTTGTGAATCTACACATTGTCTGAAGGTGATTCACACTTAGCTAAATTATTCATTTTTGATATTCAGGTGGCATCTTGGAAGTTTTCTGAAGCTACTCTCTTACAGGCAACTGCTAACAATGCTCCCCTGTAGCACCATGTCAGTACTGTTTGTGTGTGAGGTACAGAGGGTTTGTCTTCATTCGAAATTTCTTGGTAAGATTCTGATTCTGATTCTGATTTACTCTTTCTTTATGTTGCTAATAGGTCACTCAGTAAACTTAATAGCGTATTACATAATATATATAAATTGACCTCACCTGGCAACCTGGTTTTCATATCCTTCTGTTTTTCCTATATATGTTGACTTTCTCCTAATGCTATTAAAACATTTAAGATGA
The DNA here is from genome assembly GCF_000442215.2 of Lipotes vexillifer. Lineage (NCBI taxonomy): Eukaryota > Metazoa > Chordata > Mammalia > Artiodactyla > Lipotidae > Lipotes > Lipotes vexillifer. Next base: position 1,117,327 of record NW_006782534.1, on the reverse strand, counting down.
TTGAAAACACCCCATTCATAGCCAATCTTCGTGGAAAAGGCTTTTAAGTGTCCCACTTCTTCCTGAACTCAGTGTTGTTTAACTTCTTTGCCCATTATTCAACTGAAAATGTTTTAGTTAAGGACACTCTGCTCTCCTCTTTGTTTGCTTGTTCCCTGTACGACCTCCTCCAAACTCATGCCTGGGTTCAGCTGCATCACTGAGTTACATGACAGACGCTTCTTGCCTGGGTGAATGCGATTGTCTGCTAGTATCTCTCTGTGACTATAAGTCTCCCCTCCAGTCCACAGTGCTGCCACAGAGTGTACCATCTATAATGAAAATCTGATCATATTAGGTGACGTCGGGCTGCCCTGGTAGAGCAATAATTTTGTGCCCCTTCTGCAAAATTCTCTTTATTTCTTTATTCAACATTTATTTGGAGGAGTGCTGATGGAGGCTCACTCAGCGAAGGCCCACCTACCTCCCTAGAAGACACATCACCAGAGCTGCTTGGACATATACCCCAGGAGGAAGTACTCCACTTCATGGGAGCGATTCTTTCATACAGGCTCTCCCTGAGAGAACTTTGTGTCAGTACAATTTTCTCCATCTGGTTACATATCTAGTGATAGTTTCTTGGTAACATGAGCGACTGCGCACTAGTCAGCTTTTTGTTTTTAATTGGAGTATAGTTGCTTTACAATATGGTGTTAGTCTCTGCTGTACAGCAGAGTGAATCAGGTGTATTTATACATATATCCCCCCTTTTTTGGATTTCCTTCTCATTTAGGTCACCGCAGAGCACTGAGTTCCCTGTGCGCTACAGTAGGTCCTCATTAGTTAATCTCTTTTATACATAGTAGTGTATATGTCAATCCCTATCTCCCCATTCATCCCACCCTCCCTTGCCCCCTGGGTATCCATAAATTTGTTCTCTACGTCTTTTTCTCTATTTCTACTTTGTAAATAAGATTGTCTGTACCAATTTTTTCAGATTTCACATGTATGGGTTAATATATGATATTTGTTTTTCTGCTAGTCAGCTTCTTAATGTGGCTCTGCTTACAGATATTTTGTTTACATTATCAAATCTTTGATGATACATTCCTCTCCTTTGGTCTATGTTCATTATGTATGTGGTCTCCAGCTGAAATATTTACACGTTGCTAGTGGGTCCTGTCCTCTACTATGAAATAACTCAATTATGATAACAAGGTTTGGGCCTTGGATTACGCAAAATCATTTAGTTCTCCATTTTATTAATTCTATTATTTGGACAATTTGCATATTGAGTTTACTGTGGCTTCCTTATAATAATGAAATGAAACTAATGGGGGCATAAGCGATAATGAATTTGTTATAACAACATTATGATAAAATGTTGAGCAATAAACAAAGGGGTAACTGCCGACAAATGAAGATTCAGAAATTTGGGAAATGTAACTAGGAAAACATGTATTGATAAGTGAGGATTTAATTTCTAGTATCTCAAGAGTGTTGTTACTGTCTTATATTTGCTTTTCCCAAAACGAATCAATGCAGATATCTGAGAGATAATTTCCCTGATTGGAAGCAATCTCTAGTTATCTTAAGGTGATCACCAAAAAAAAAAAAAAAAAAGAATTATTTGAAAAAATATGCTACAGAGATCACTTTATCATAACACATTGTTTTCTTTTAAGTAGGAATGTATGTAGTTGTGTGTTTTTTTTCCCCTGTGGTATTTTAAAGGCCTACATATCAAGGACTTGTGAAGAGTTTCTATTTAGAAACTTTCCAACTAAGAAAGTAGTTGCCCATTCTCCATTTTAACTTCTATTTACACACATCCTAGTATTCCAGGAAATTCAGAACTAGATCATTCTTGAAGGTCAGTAGACTAAAGTGAAGCTAAAAGATTATTATTATTATTTGCGGTATGCGGGCCTCTCACTGTTGTGGCCTCTCCCGTTGCGGAGCACAGGCTCCGGACGCGCAGGCTCAGCGGCCATGGCTCACGTGCCCAGCCGCTCCGCGGCATGTGGGATCTTCCCAGAGCGGGGCACGAACCCGTGTGCCCTGCATCGGCAGGCGGGTTCTCACCCACTGCGCCACCAGGGAAGCCCTGTTAATTTTTAAAAAATCTCACTGAAGTAGTAAAATGACAGTTGCTTTACACATTTGCGACTATGTGTAGTTCAAGGAAATAAGATAATTTATTAATTACCTGGTTAAATAAGTTTTTACATTTAACAAGTATTTATGAAAAAATGCCAAACTAACACTTTGGATAAATAAGTTTGAAAATCTACATTGAGAATTGAATTAATGAAACTTACCAGTACTCTGTGATCAAATAAACCCAGCATCTAATCTAATTTATTCTTCATTATTTCTTATTGTTTCCTCTGTTGAGCTGAATATTGGTAGTAGTAATATATTTATATTATATTGGCTTTATCATTTATAAAATAATGTCACCTACACCATCTAATTTAATCATCACAGTGCTCCTGGGACATAAAGTTGAGCTTATATATTATGGAAAAATTGTGGTTTAGAGAGGTTATGACTTGTCAAATATCATACAGCTTATCAATGGAAGATCTAAAATCCAGGCATCCAGACGCCTGACCTTACTTCATTTCTCCCTCCCTCCGTCCATCCTAACCTTATTTCTGTCTTAAAGATCTTGCTATTGCTGAGATGCTGAATTGACATCAGAATTGATTGAAATTTCTTGCCAAGAATATGTTTATCACGCATTAATAAATCACATTTGTCGATGCTTCAGTTCCTGACGTAATTATTATAATTACTATTTTACTTTACTAATTTTAAGATGATCTCAGTCTTCTTACATGCATTTCCTATGTGTGTTAGCCTAAGGAATAAAAAGTAAAACTAAAAATTCTTGGGATTTTGCAAATAATATATTGAAGTATTAACCCTATGTAATGAACAGAGCAGTAATCTGTTAAATAACCATTAGACCAAGACAAATCCCTCAATCCACATGGTTTTAGTTATTCAGGTACTGATCCTGGCCCATGTTTTTTCTGATTAAGTAAGGTGTAGGCAGTTAGAATGAAGGGGCCAAATAACAATTATAGTACCAGTATTTACTCAAATCCTTACAGTATTCTATACTTGTATACATATTTTCAATTTACATAAGTATCTTTTATATTGGATATGTTTGCTCTGTCAAAATAAGGGTATTTTTAATTTCATTTAAAAATATTTTTATCAATTAGGTAACAGTATACCAAAATTCAGAAGAAACATGTTTAAATGTTAATATGTTTTTTTTCCTTTAACACTTGTAGTGATTTATAACCCATATTAAATTAGGTTCTGCATATCTTTTTGTGTAGTCAGTTGAGATAGAAGATTGTACAGGTTTTAGCCTTTATAGTGTCTTTTTCCTTTAATCTTTGTTTCTGATCAGTGAGCCGGCAGCTCCCTAATTGGATAGCAATAAATCATAGGAACTGACATATCTTGTCTCATTTTTCTAGCTCTGATATACAACAAACATGAGAGCAGGTTGAATTTTGGGGTCAAATAGTATCAGAAACACACTTTAATCTTTTGGATCCAGTCTTAGTTTTTAAAAAGCAAATTATACAAGTATTGCCTTCGGTATCCATCATTGTAGCCCTGGGCTACTTTGACTTTTGTATCCCTAACTGGGGCCCCTTATTTCTCTAGCTGGTTTTATTTCTTTCCAATTTCACCTTTCATCTGGTTTTCCCTCTGGTTTTCCTTGGATCACAGTTCTTTTCCTTAAGTTCTCTGTTGGTGCTCAGTTCCCTTGCTCTGGTCTTTCTTACTACAGGCAGTTTGTATTCTTCCCTGTCTTTTGTTGACTCTGCAGACAATAGTGGTTTGGGAAGCCTCCTTGCAGTTTGCTATCTGTGTGTTGAGAACAATGGTTTCTCTCATACCATTCTGGTAGCCATTGTAATTTGATTGATTTGGGGAAGGGGAAAATGTCATGTTAGATTCTCTCACATGTAGTATTTCTCAACTTTTTATAAACATTACAAATAGCCCCAGGTTAATATCTGGCACCCTGATATAGGTTCGTGTTTTTTAATAGAAGACATGGCCAAAGTTTGTAGAGCGTAAGTTGAAAGCATAACATCTTTACCTGTAAGTAGTTTGTTGTTTTTGAATATTTTAGTTTTGGCTGAAATTTTCAGAATCCACATTACTTAGCTTTGAAAGAAAGGGATAAGCATCTTTGTTTTTAATGCTAACATCTCTCTGGGGAGTATATCATGTGCATTGTATGATGAAATCTAGATTTGTCTCTTATAAGTTATTTCTAGGAGAGCATGAAACTTTTTTTATTACTTGGTCAGATTCCAGCCAAAAGCATATAGTATTTGATGAATAACTAACACAGATAATTAACAGATTAAGAGAATGTGTGAGACCAAGCATGAACAGAGAAGTTGGGAAGGAGGTTATCAGCATAAAATACTTTGGAAATGAACAGGGCAACTAGAGCATGAACGTAATCAATTAAATTTGTGGGAACTATATTTCCTTAGAATTATATTCTTATTTCTTACTCTGTATGACTTCGACTATATCCACATTAAGTAAAGAATATCCGTGTCTCAGCTGTCTGCCAGATGGGCTAGTTAAGTTTCTCCTTAAAGGAACCCATTGCTATGTTGGATGGGTGGTTCAGTCTGTTTTTCCCTCCAAAAGGAATGCCATCTCTAGTGTTCAGGGCCTTAAAATATCAGGCACAGTGATTTTCAAAGGGCCCAAGGAACACAGGTGGAGACCCTTTTATGCCAAAGGAGAGGAGAAGCAGAAATCAGCCCAGCTATCCTAGGTCTTGCTCTGTTCTCACATAGTTTGGAAGCTTGAAGGAGGTGGATTGCCTGCTTTCCCTTTCCATACCTGGGAGAGATTTTAAGCCCAGCTTTTCAACTAGCATTTGGAGAGTGGTACCTCAAAAGAATGAGAGATAAAAGACTCTAGTTGTCATGGACTTTTCCAAAAGCAGTTGGCCCACAAGTGTTTGGCGCAAGGAATAATGTGGAGACAGTGGAGACAGATAAAAGGAGGATGTATCTGAACTGAAAATCATCTCCACCTCGATGTTTATTAATGCTTCATCCGTTGGCTGTGCCATGCTGATGCCTGCCGGGTGTAAGCCAGACACAGACTGTTCAGACTTTCTCCACTCATGGGAAATGCACACGACTGGCCCAGTTTTATCCCCAGAATATGTTGCGCTTTGCTACCTTTTGGTGGCCCCTTTCCCAGGTACAGACCCTGGTATTCTCATGATCCATAACTCTCACCACTTTGTAGATATAAAACTTTTGTTACTCTAAGTTATATAAACATGATAGCAGCTTTAAAGTGTTAAAATTCCCAGATTATTGCCTGTTGTACTAATATTAAGAATGTAAACTAAAAAGATTTGGTCAATTCAAACAATAGGAAACATATGAGAGGGGAGTTAATTTTTGCAATCTGAGTTTTCCTGGTGCTTAAAAAGCAAACAAAAAACAACCCGTAGCTCCTTAAAACCCACTGTACCCACTGCCTGCTCTCCTTCACAGAGGGAATATAATGTTACTTTAGGATCATAATGTTAGTGTGATTCTCAAGTACCTCTGTATCTGAAAATATACATTTCAAAGATGAAAAAGGTTTGGAAATTGTGTGGAACAGTTATAAGTCTCATGAGTAATTAATAGAAGATTTTTGAATTGAAGATTATGTTTGCTTTAGAATGTTAGAACAAGTGCCACTTATTACTTTTCAGTGCTTTCCTTTGTGCTATTTTTCCAAAGTGATTATCATAATTGTTAATGCAGCAGTCAATCTGATGGCAGCATTTTATTTTTTTTAAACATCTTTATTGGAGTATAATTGCTTTACAGTGTTGTGTTAGTTTCTGCTGTATAACAAAGTGAATCAGCTATATGTATACATATATCGCCATATCCCCTCCCTCTTGCGTCTCCCTCCCACCCTCCCTATCACACCCCTCTAGGTGGTCACAGAGCACCGAGCTGATCTCCCTGTGCTATGTAGTTGCTTCCCACTAGCTATCTATTTTATATTTGGTAGTGCATATATGTCCATGTCACTCTCTCACTTCATCCCAGCTTCTCCTTCCCCCTCCTCATGTCCTCAAGTCCATTCTCTACATCTGCGTCTTTATCCTGTCCTGCAACTATTTTTTTTTTTTTAGATTCCATATATATGTATTAACATACGGTATTTGTTTTTCTCTTTCTGACTTACTTCGCTCTGTATGACAGACTCTAGGTCCATCCACCTCACTACAAAGAACTCAATTTCATTTCTTTTTATGGCTGAGTAATATTCCACCGTATATATGTGCCACATCTTCTTTATCCATTCATCTGTTGATGGACACTTAGGTTGCTTCCATGTCCTGGCTGTTGTAAATAGTGCTGCAATGAACATTGTGGTATGTGACTCCTTTTGAATTACGGTTTTCTCAGGGTATATATGACCAGTAAAGGGATTGCTGGGTTATATGGGAGTTCTATTTTTAGTTTTTAAAGGAACCTCGATACTATTCTCCATAGTGGCTATATCAATTTACATTCCCACCAAGACTGCAAGAGCGTTCCCTTTTCTCCACGCCCCCTCCAGCATTTATTGTTTGTAGATTTTTTGATGATGGCCATTCTGACCAGTGTGAGATGATACCTCATTGTAGTTTTGATTTGCATTTCTCTAATGGTTAGTGATGTTGAGCATCCTTTCATGTGTTTGTTGACAATCTGTATATCTTCTTTGGAGAAATGTCTAGATCTCCTGCCCATTTTTGGATTAGGTTGTTTGTTTTTTTGATATTGAGCTGCGCGAGCTGCTTGTATATTTTGGAGATGAATCCTTTGTCAGTTGCTTCATTTGTAAATATTTTCTTCCATTCTAAGGGTTTTCTTTTCATCTTGTTTATGGTTTCCTTTGCTGTGCAAAAGCTTTTAAGTTTCATTGGTCCCATTTGTTTATTTTTGTTTTTATTTCCATTTCTCTAGGAGGTGGGTCAAAAAGGATCTTGCTGTGATTTATGTCATAGAGTGTTCTCCCTATGTTTTCCTCTAACAATTTTAAAGTGTCTGGCCTTATATTTAGGTCTTTAATCCATTTAGAGTTTATTTTTGTGTATGGCGTTAGGAAGGGTTCTAATTTCATTCTTTTACATGTAGCTGTCCAGTTTTCCCAGCACCATTTATTGAAGAGGCTGTCTTTTCTCCATTGTATATTCTTGCCTCCTATATCAAAGATAAGGGACCATACATGTGTGGGTTTATCTCTGGAATTTCTACCTTGTTCCATTGATCTATATTTATGTTTTTGTGCCAGTACCATACTGTCTTGATTAGTGTAGCTTTATAGTATAGTCTGAAGTCCGGGAGCATGATTCCTCTAACTCCGTTTTTCTTTCTCAAGATTGCTTTGACCATTCGGGGTCTTTGTGTTTCCATATAAATTGTGAAATTTTTTGTTCTAGTTCTGTGAAAAATGCCATTGGTAGTTTGATAGGGATTGCATTGAATCTATCGATTGCTTTGGGTAATACAGTCATTTTCACAATGTTGATTCTTCCAATCCACGAACATTGTATATCTCTCCGTCTGTTTGTAACGTGTTTAATTTCTTTCATCAGTGTCTTATAGTTTTCTGAATACAGGTCTTTTGTCTCCTTAGGTTTTATTTATTTATTTATTTATTTACATCTTCATTGGAGTATAATTGCATTACAATGGTGTGTTAGTTTCTGCTTCATAACGAAGTGAATCAGTTATACATATACATATGTTCCCATCTCTCTTCCCTTAGGTAGGTTTATTCCTAGGTACTTTATTCTTTTTGTTTTAGTGGTAAATGGGAGTGTTTCCTTAATTTCTCTTTCAGATTTTTCATCATTAGTGTATAGGAATGGAAGAGATTTCTGTGCATTAATTTGTATCCTGCTACTTTACCAAATTTATTGATTAGCTCTAGTTGTTTTCTGCTGGCACGTTTAGGATTCTCTATGAATAATATCATGTCATCTGCAAACAGTGACAGTTTTACTTCTTCTTTTATGATTTGTATTTCTTTTATTTCTTATTCTTCTCTGATTGCTGTGGGCAAAACTTCCAAAACTATGTTGAATCATAGTGGTGAGAGTGGACAACCTTGTCTTGTTCCTGATCTTAAAGAAAATAGTTTCAGTTTTTCACCATTGAGAATGATGTTGGCTGTAGGTATGTCATATATGGCCTTTATTTTGTTGAGGTAGGTTCCCTCTATGCCTACTCTGGAGAGTTTTAATCAAAAAGTGGTGTTAACTTTTGCCAGAACCTTTTTCTGCATCTATATGGTTTTATCCGTCAATTTGTCAATATTGTGAATCACATTGATTGATTTGCGTATATTGAAGAATCCTTACCTTCCTGTAATAAATCCCACTTGATTACAGTGTATGATCCTTTTAATGTGTTGTTGGATTCTGTTTGCTAGTACAAACAGAATGTTTGTACTAATGTCTATGTTCATTAGTGACATTGGCCTGTAGTTTTCTTTTTCTGTGACATCAGTGTCTGGTTTTGGTATCAGGGTAATGAATGGTGGCCTCATAGAATGAGTTTGGGAGTGTTCTTCCCTTTGCTATATTTTGGAAGAGTTTGAGAAGGATAGGTTTTAGCTCTTCTCTAAATATTTGATAGAATTCACCTGTGAAGCCATCTGGTCCTTGGCTTTTGTTTGTTGGAAGACTTGTAATCACAGTTTCAGTTTCATTATTTGTGATTGGTCTGTTTATATTTTCTGTTTCTTCCTAGTTCCATCTCAGAAGTTTGTGCTTTTCTAAGAATTTGTCCATTTCTTCCATGTTGTCCATTTTATTGGCATAGAGTTGCTTGTAGTAATCCCTCATGATCCTTTGTATTTCTGCAGTGTCAGTTGTTACTTCTCCTTTTTCATTTCTAATTCTATTGACTTGAGTCTTCTCCCTTATTTTCCTGATGAGTCTGGCTAATGGTTTAACAATTTTGTTTATCTTCTCAAAGATCCAGCATTTAGTTTTATTCATCTTTGCTATTGTTTATTTCTTTTTCATTTTTTTCTGATCTAATCTTTATGATTTCTTTCCTACTAACTTTAGGGGTTTTTTTGTTTGTTTTTCTTTCTCTAATTGCTTTAGGTGTACGGCTAGGTTGTTTATTTGACTTGTTTCTTGAGGTAGGATTTTATTGCTACAGACCTCCCTCTTAGAACTGCTTTTGCTACATCCCATAGTTTTTGGATCGTCGTGTTTCCATTGTCATTTGTTTCTAGGTATTTTTTGTTTTCTTCAGTGATCTTTTGATTATTTAGTAGCATATTATTAAGCCTCCCTGTGTTAGTAGTTTTTATAGTTTTTTCCTGTAATTGATATCTAGTCTCATAGCATGTGGTTAGAAAAGATACTTGGTACGATTTCAATTTTCTTAAATTTACCTTGGCTTGATTTGTGACCCAAGATATGATTTATCCTGGAGAATATTCCAAGACCACTTGTGAAGAAAATGTATTCTGTTGTCTTTGCATGGAAAGTCCTATAAATATCAATTAAGTCCATCTTCTCTAATGTGTCATTTTTAGCTTGTGTTTCCTTATTTATGTTTATTTTGGATGATCTGTCCATTGGTGAAAGTGCAGTATTATAGTCCCCTACTGTTATTGTGTTCCTGTTGATATCCCCTTTTTTGTCTTATGTATTGAGGTGCTCCTATGTTGGGTGCATAAATATTTACAATTGTTATACCTTCTTCTTGGATTAATCCCTTGATCACTATGTAGTGTCCTTCTTTGTCTCATGTAATAGTCTTTATTTATAATTATATTTTTTTTGTGGTACGTGGGCCTCTCACTCTTGTGGCCTGTACCATTGTGGAGCACAGGCTCCGGATACGCAGGCTCAGTGGCCATGGCTCATGGGCCTAGCCACTCCACGGCATGTGGGATCATCCCGGACCGGGGCACGGACCTGTGTCCCCTGCATCGGCAGGGGGGGGCGACTCTCACTCTTGTGGCCTGTACCATTGTGGAGCACAGGCTCCGGATACGCAGGCTCAGTGGCCATGGCTCATGGGCCTAGCCACTCCACGGCATGTGGGATCATCCCGGACCGGGGCACGGACCTGTGTCCCCTGCATCGGCAGGCGGACTCTCAACCACTGTGCCACCAGGGAAGTCCTGATAGTCTTTTTTTTAAAGTCTGTTTTGTCAGATATGAGTGTTGCGACTCCAACATTCTTTTGATTTCCTTTTGCATGGAATATCTTTTTCCATCCCCTCACTTTCAGTCTGTAGGTGTCCCTAGGTGTGAAGTGAGTCTCTTGTAGACAGCATAAATACGTGTCTTGTTTTTGTATCAATTCAGCCAGTCTGTGTCTTATGGTTGGAGCATTTAATCCATTTTTAAAGGTAATTATCGATACGTATGTTCCTATTACTGTTTTCTCAATTGTTTTGGGTTTGTTATTGTAAGTCTTTTCCTTCTCTTGTGTTTCCTGCCTAGGTAAGTTCCTTTCACATTTGTTGTAAAGCTGCATCAGTGGTGCTGAATTCTTTTAACTTTTTCTTGTCTGTAAAGGTTTTGATTTCTCCGTCAAATCTCAGTGAGATCCTTGCTGAGTAGAGTAATCTTGGTTGTAGGTTTTTCCCTTTCATCACTTTCAATATGTCCTGCCACTCCCTTCTGGCTTGCAGAGTTTCTACTGAAAGATCAGCTGTTATCCTTTTGAGGATTCCCTTGTATATTATTTGTTGCTTTTCCCTTGCTGCCTTTAATATTTTTTCTTTGTATTTAACTTTTGGTAGTTTGATCAGTATGTGTCTTGGAGTGTTTCTCCTTGGATTTATCCTGTATGGGACTCTCTGTGCTTCCTGGACTTAATCGACTATTTCCTTTCCCACGTTAGGGAAGTTTTCAACTATAATCTCTTCAAATATTTTCTCAGACCCTTTCTTTTTCTCTTCTTCTTCTGGGACCCCTATATTTTAAATGTTGGTGCATTTAATGTTGTCCCAGAGGTCTCTGAGACTGTCCTCAATTCTTTTCATTCTTTTTTTCTTTATTCTGCTCTGCAGTAATTATTTCCACTATTTTATCTTTCTTGTTAGTCATCTGTTCTTCTGCCACAGTTATTCTGCTATTGATTCCTTCTGGAGAATTTTTAATTTCACTTATTGTGTTGTTCATCATTGTTTGTATGCTCTTTAGTTGTTCAAGGTCCTTGTTAAAAGTTTCTTGTATTTTATCCATTCTATTTCCAAGATTTTGGATCATCTTTACTATCATTACTCTGGAGTCTTTTTCAGGTAGACTGCCTGTTTCCTCTTCATTTGTTTGGTCTGGTGGGTTTTTACCTTGCATCTTCATCTGCTGCATATATCTCTGTCTTCATTTTTTGTTTAACTTACTGTGTTTGGGCTCTGCTTTCTGCAGGCTAGGTTCATAATTCCTGTTGTTTTTGGTGTCTGCCCCCAGTGGGTGAGGTTGGTTCTGTGGCTTGTGTAGGGCTTCCTGGTAGAGGGGACTGGTGCCTGTGTTCTGGTGGGTGAGGCTGGATCTTGTCATTCTGGTGGGCATGGCCCCATCTGGTGGTGTGTTTTGGGGTGTCTGTGAGCTTAGTATGATTGTAGACAGCCTGTCTGCTAATGCGTGGGGTAGCATTCCTGTCTAACGAATTGTTTGACATGGGACGTCCAGCTCTGGTGCTTGCTGGCCATTGGGTGGAGCTTAAGACTCTTAGCTCTGAGTCAGAGATCTCTGGGAGAGCTCTTGCTGATTGATATTACCTGGGGCCGAGAGGTCTCTGGTGGTCCACTGTTCTGAACTTGGCTCTGCCTCCTTAGAGGCTCAGGCCTGATACCAGGCTGGAGCATCAAGACCGTGTCAGGCACACAGCTCAGAAGAAAAGGGAGAAAAAAGAAAGAAGACTATAATAATAAATAAAAAAATAAAAGAAATTATTAACATAGAAATATAATGATAATTTAAAAATATAAAGAGAGGGACTGGGTCGCATTTCTATGTCAGACCCAGTTCGACTCTGACTGGTTTCCAGACCGAGTCTGGAGAAAGAAATGTTCAAATGAAGACTAAAAGCTCCTGAGACAAAAGCCGTTGAGACTCCAAGAGGGACGCACCCAGCACCTCCTGAGGTGAAGAGGCAGGGAGCTCAGGGCTCAGCTGGTTAGCACTGACTGAGGGAGGAATTTGCATGAAATTGTAAGATGAAAGTATAGCAGAAGCCACTGACTTCAGAAGGTTGATGTACAGGTGCCTGGCAGTCTCCAGCTTCCAGATCATCTTCCCCACTACTAGCCTAGTTAAACAACAGTGGCCTCAAGCACTAGAGTACAGTTTCAATAGAAATGACAGCTTCCAAAGACCTCTCCATGAGCTCTCCTTTTGTGGGTCCACTTCAGCAGCCAGAAGAGTATGGTTGGAGGAATTTTCCTGCAAGCTCCAAGTTGCCCAATCAAGTCAGTGTAGAGGCTGTGATGCTTTGCAAATTTTGAAAGGAAAGAGAAAAAGGAGAGAAAAAAGAAGAATCCTTCTGACTTGCCGTGTGGATGAAAGGCTCTTGGTACTCCAGCCAGGAGTCAGTGCTGTGCCTCTGAGGTGAGAGAGCCAACTTCAGGACACTGGTCCACAGAGACCTCCCAGCTCCACATAATATCAAATGGCGAAAATCTCCAAGAAATCTCCATCTCAACGCCAGCACCCAGCTTCACTCAATGACCAGCAAGCTACAGTGCTGGACACCCTATGGCAAACAACTAACAAGACGGGAACACAACCCCACCCAGTAGCAGAGAGGCTGCCTAAATTCATAATAAGTCCACAGACACCCCAAAGCACACCACCAGACATGGATGTGCCCACCAGAAAGACAAGATCCAGCCTCATCCTCCAGAATACAGGCACTAGTCCTCTCCACCAGGAAGCCTACACAACCCACTGAACCAACTTTAGGCACTGGGGACAGACACCAAAAACAACGGGAACTACGAAACTGCAGCCTGCAAAAAGGAGACCCCAAACACAGTAAGATAAGCAAAATGAGAAAACAGAAAAACACTCAGCAGATGAAGGAGCAAGAAAAAAACCCACCAGACATAACAAATGAAGAGGAAATAGGCAGTCTACCTGAAAAAGAATTCAGAGTAATGATAGTAAAGATGATCCAAAATCTTGGAAATAGAATAGAGAAAATGCAGGAAACATTTAACAAGGACCTAGAAGAACTAAAGATGAAAGAAGCAACGATGAACAACACAATAAATGAAATTAAAAATACTCTAGATGGGTTCAATAGCAGAATAACTGGGGCAGAAAAACAGATAAGTGACCTGGAAGATAAAATAGTGGAAATAACTACTGCAGAGCAGAATAAAGAAAAAAGAATGAAGAGAACTGAGGACAGTCTAAGAGACCTCTGGGACAACATTAAATGCACCAACATTTGAATTATAGGTGAAAGAATGAAAAGAACTGAGGACAGTCTCAGAGACCTCTGGGACAACATTAAATGCACCAACATTCGAATTATAGGGGTTCCAGAAGAAGAAGAGAAAAAGAAAGGGAGTGAGAAAATATTTGAAGAGATTATAGTTGAAAACTTCCCTAATATGGGAAAGGATGTAGTTAATCAAGTCCAAGAATCACAGAGAGTCCCATACAGGATAAATCCAAGGAGAAACATGCCAAGACACATATTAATCAAACTGTCAAAAATTAAATACAAAGAAAACATATTAAAAGCAGCAAGGGAAAACAACAAATAACACACAAGGGAATCCCCATAAGGTTAACAGCTGATCTTTCAGCAGAAACACTGCAAGCCAGATGGGACCGGCAGGACATATTTAAAGTGATGAAGGAGAAAAAACTACAACCAAGATTACTCTACCCAGCAAGGATCTCATTCAGATTTGATGGAGAAATTAAAACCTTTACAGACAAGAAAAAGCTGAGAGAGTTCAGCACCACCAAACCAGCTTTACAACAAATGCTAAAGGAACTTCTCTAGGCAGGAAACACAAGAGAAGGAAAAGACCTATAATAACAAGCCCAAAACAATTAAGAAAATGGGAATAGGAGCATGCATATTGATAATTACCTTAAATGTAAATGGATTAAATGCTCCCACGAAAAGACACAGACTGGCTGAATGGGTACAAAAACGAGACCCATATATATGCTGTCTACAAGAGACCCACTTCAGACCTAGAGACACATACAGACTGAAAGTAAGGGGATGGAAAAAGATATTCCATGCAAATGGAAACCAAAAGAAAGCTGGAGTAGCAATTCTCATATCAGACAAAATAGACTTTAAAATAAAGACTATTACAAGAGACAAAGAAGGACACTACATAATGATCAAGGGATCGATCCAAGAAGAAGATATAACAATTGTAAATATGCACCCAACATAGGAGCACCTCAATGCATAAGGCAAATACTAACAGCCATAAAAGGGAAAATTGACAGTAACACATTCACAGTAGGGGACTTTATCACCCCACTTTCACCAATGGACAGATCATCCAAAATGAAAATAAATAAGGAAACACAAGCTTTAAATGATACATTAAACAAGATGGACTTAATTGATATTTATAGGACATTCCATCCAAATCAACAAAATACACATTTTTCCCAAGTGCTCATGGAACATTCTCCATGATAGATCATATCTTGGGTCACAAATCAAGCCTTGGTAAATATAAGAAAATTGCAATTGTATCAAGTATCTTTTCCGACCACAACGCTATGAGACCACATACCAATTACAGGAAAAGATCTGTAAAAAAATACAAACAAATGGAGGCTAAACAATACACTACTTAGTAACGAAGTGATCACTGTAGAAATCAAAGAGGAAATCAAAAATACCTAGAAACAAATGACAAGGGAGACACGACGACCCAAAACCTATGGGATGCATCAAAAGCAGTTCTAAGAGGGACATTTATAGCAATACAATCCTACCTTAAGAAACCAGAAACATCTCGAATAAACAACCTAACCTTTCACCTAAAGCAATTAGAGAAAGAAGAACAAAAAACCCCAAAGTTATCAGAAGGAAAGAAATCATAAAGATCAGATCAGAAATAAATGAAAAAGAAATGAAGGAAACAGTAGCAAAGATCAATAAAACTAAAAGCTGGTTCTTTAAGAAGATAAACAAAACTGATAAACCATTAGCCAGACTCAACAAGAAAAAAAGGTAAAGACTCAAATCAATAGAAATAGAAAGGAAAAGGGAGAAGTAACAGCTGACACTGCAGAAATACAAAGGATCATGAGAGATTACTACAAGCAACTCTATGCCAATAAAATGGACAACCCGGAAGAAATGGACAAATTCTTAGAAATGCACAACCTGCCAAGACTGAATCAGGAAGAAAGAGAAAATATGAACAGACCGATCACAAGCACTGAATTTGAAACCGTGATTAAAAATCTTCCAACAAGCAAAAGCCCAGGACCAGATGGCTTCACAGGCGAATTCTATCAAACATTTAGAGAAGAGCTAACACCTATCCTTCTCAAGCTCTTCCAAAGTATAGCAGAGGGAGGAACAGTCCCTAACTCATTCTACGAGGCCACCATCACCCTGATACCAAAACCAGACAAGGATGTCACAAAGAAAGAAAACTACAGGCCAATATCACTGATGAACATAGATGCAAAATTACTCAACAAAATACTAGCAAACAGAATCCAACAGCACATTAAAAGGATCATACACCATGATTAAGTGGGGTTTATTCCAGGAATGCAAGCATTCTTCAATATACGCAAATCAATCAACATGATACACCATATTAACAAATTGAAGGAGAAAAACCATATGATCATCTCAATAGATGCAGAGAAAGCTTTTGACAAAATTCAACACCGATTTATGAAAAAAACCCTGCAGAAGGTAGGCATAGAGGGAACTTTCCTCAATATAATAAAGGCCATATATGACAAACCAACAGCCAATATCGTCCTCAGTGGTGAAAAACTGAAAGCATTGCCACTAAGATCAGGAACAAGACAAAGTTTCCCACTGTCACCACTCTTATTCAACATAGTTTTGGAAGTTTTAGCCACAGCAATCAGAGAAGAAAAGGAAATAAGTGGAATCCAAATCGGAAAAGAAGTAAAGCTGTCACTGTTTGCAGATGACATGATACTATACATAGAGAATCCTAAAGATGCTACCAGAAAACTACTAGAGCTAATCAATGAATTTGGTGAAGTAGCAGGATAAAAAATTAATGCACAGAAATCTCTGGCATTCCTTTACACTAATGATGAAAAATCTGAAAGTGAAATCCAGAAAACACTCCCATTTACCATTGCCACAAAAAGAATAAAATATCTAGGAATATACCTACCCAAGGAGATAAAAGACCTGTATGTAGAAAATTATAAGACACTGATGAAAGAAATTAAAGATGATACAAAGAGATGAAGAGATATACCATGTTCTTGGATTGGAAGAATCAACACTATGAAAATGACTCTACTACCCAAAAAAATCTACAGATTCAGTGCAATCCCTATCAAACTACCACTGGCATTTTTTACAGAACTAGAACAAAAAATTTCACAATTTGTATGGAAACACAAAAGACCCCAAATAGCCAAGGCTATCTTGAGAACGAAAAAGGGAGCTGGAGCCATCAGGCTCCCTGACTTCAGACTCTACTACAAAGCTACAGTCATCAAGACAGTATGGTACTGGCACAAAAACAGAAATATAGATCAATGGAACAGGATAGAAAGCCCAGAGATAAACCCACGCACGTATGGTCACTTTATCTTTGATAAAGGAGGCAGGAATGTACAGTGGAGAAAGGACAGCCTCTTCAATAAATGGTGCTGGGACAACTGGACAGGTACATGTAAAAGTATGAGATTAGAACACTCCCTAACACCATACACAAAAATAAGCTCAAAATGGATTAAAGACCTAAATGTCAGGACAGAAACTATCAAACTCTTAGAGGAAAACATAGGCAGAACACTCTGTGACATATATCACAGAAAGATCCTTTTTGACCCACCTCCTACAGAAATGGAAATAAAAACAAAAATAAAGAAATGGGACCTAATGAAACTTCAAAGCTTTTGCACAGCAAAGGAAACCATAAAAAAGACAACCCTCAGAATGGGAGAATATATTTGTAAATGAAGCAACTGACAGAGGATTAATCTCCAAAATTTATAAGCAGCTCATGCAGCTCAATAACAAAAAAGAACCCAATCCAAAAATGGGCAGAAGACCTAAATAGACATTTCTCCAAAGAAGATATACAGATTGCCAACAAACACAAGAACGAATGCTCAACATCATTAATCATTAGAGAAATGCGAATCAAATCTACAAATGGTATATCTTCTCACACTGGCCAGAATGGCCATCATCAAAAAATCTGGAATCAATAAATGCTGTAGAGGGTGTGGAGAAAAGGGAACACTTTCATTTTTGATGGGAATGTGAGTTGGTACAGCCACTATGGAGCACAGTATGGAGGTTCCTTAAAATACTATAAATAGAACTACCACATGACCCAGCAATCCCACTACTGGGCCTATACCCTGATAAAACCATAATTCAAAAAGTGTCATGTACCAAAATGTTCATTGCAGCTCTATTTACAATAGCCAGGAGATGGAAACAACCTAAGTGTCCATCATGAGATGAATGGATAAAGAAGATGTGGCACATATATACAATGGAATATTTCTCAGCCATAAAAAGAAACAAAATTGAGTTATTTGTAGTGAGGTGGATGGACCTAGAGTCTGTCATACAGAGTGAAGTAAGTCAGAATGAGAAAGACAAATACTATATGCTAACACATATATATGGAATCTAAGAAAAAAAAAGTCATGAAGAACCTAGGGTAAGACGGGAATAAAGACACAGACCTACTAGGGAATGGACTTGAGGACACGGGGAGGGGGAAGGGTAAGCTGGGAAGAAGTGAGAGAGTGGCATGGACATATATACATTACCAAATGTAAAATAGATAGCTAGTGGGAAGCAGCCGCATAACACAGTGAGATCAGCTCGGTGCTTTGTGACCACCTGGATGGGTGGGCTGGGGAGGGTGGGAGTGAGGGAAATGCGGGAGGGAGGAAATATGGGAACATATGTATATGTATAACTGGTTCACTTTGTTATAAGGCAGAAACTAACACACCATTGTAAAGCAATTATACCCCCATAAAGATGTTTAAAAAAAAAAAAAAAGCAACAAAGCCAGTAAGTAAATCCAACAGTGATAACAAGCGCTAAAAACTAAACTAGGGTAAACAAAAACTCAGAAACAATACAGTCGCAGACAGCAAACCCCAAGTCTACAGGTGCTCCCAAAGTCCGCTGCCTCAATTTTCTGATGATTCGTTGTCCAGGCATTCTACAGATACAGGATACATCAATTTGATTGTGGTGATTTAATCCACTGCTTCTGAGGCTGAATGGAGAAATTTCCCTTTCTCTTCTTTGTTCGCACAGCTCCTAGGTTTCAGCTTTGGTTTTCGCCCCACCTCTGGGTGTAGGTTACCCTCAGGCATATTTTCCCCTCCCAGGCAATAAGGGGTTAAAGCAGCAGCTTATTAGGGGGCTCTGGTTCACTCAGGCCAGAGGGAGGCAGGGGTATGGTTGTCATAGTTGGAATGCAGGGCGAGCCTGTGGTGGCAGAGGCCAATGTGATGTTGCTGCCACCTGAGGCGCACCGTGTATTCTGCCAGGGAAGTTGTCCATAGATCATGGGACCCTGGCAGTGGCGGACTGCACAGTCTCCCAGTGGGGGGGTGTCATGTGTCGATAGTGAGCTGCGCTTGCACACAGGATTCTTGGTGGCAGCGGCAGCAGCTTTAGCATTTCATGCGCATCTCTGGCATCCGAGCTGATAGCCGCAGCTTGTGCCTGTCTCTGGAGCTCGTTTAGGCGGTGCTCTGCCTTCTGTGGGCAGACAGGAAAGGAATCCCCTCTCCTCATGCACCCCGAAACAATGGTCCCTTGCCTCTTAGGCAGGTCCAGACTTTTTCCCAGACTCCCTCCTGGCTGGCTAGCTGTGGCGCACTAGCCCCCTTCAGGCTGTGTTCATGCAGCCAACCCCAGTCTATCCCTGGGATCTGACCTCCAAAGCCCAAGCCTTAGCTCCCAGCCCCGCCCGTCCCGGCGGGTGAGCAGACAAGCCTCTCGGGCTGGTGAGTGCTCGTTGGCACCGATCCTCTGTGCGGGAATCTCTCCGCTTTGCCCTCCGCACCCCTGTTGCTGCGCTCCCCTCCGCGGCTCCAGAGCTTCCCCACCACCACCCCCAGGCAAGTCCCCGTCTCTACCAGTGAAGGGGCTTCCTATGTGTGGAAATTTTTCCTCCTTCACAGCTCCCTCCCAGAGGTGCAGGTCCTGTCCCTATTCTTTTGTCTGTTTTTTTCTTTTTTTTTTTAATTTGCCCTACCCAGGTACGTGGGGATTTTCTTGCCTTTTGGGAAGTCTGAGGTCTTCTGCCAGCAGTCAGTTGGTGTTTTGTAGGAGTTGTTGCACTTGTAGATTTATTTTTGATGTATTTGTGGGGAGGAAGGTGATCTCCACGTCTTACTCCTCCACCATCTTGAAGGTTCCCCTCACAACAATCTGCAAAGCTTTTATAAATCTTAATAAAATACCCCAACATGTGGTTTCAACCAATGTGTAGGGATTTATGGGTTTAATATTGGATGGAATTATCAGATATTATATGTATAGCAATGTAGGCCTTTCCTTTGAAGAATAGACTTCTTGCAAAGGTACTTAGAACGTGACATATTTCCAAAATTATTTGGGGCAAAACAAAACGCCAACAAGTAAAATTTAAAGATTATTGTACTAAATTATGGAGATTCAATTACCATATAATTTTCATTAAATGCAAATATTATTTATCCTTCTGAAAAAAGGCAGGATTTAAGACATACACTGAAATATTAATTAAAATGACATCTTTTCAATTTTTATTTTAGGAATGAGAGACATACTACTTATAAACATTTGTTGCTTCTTTGTCATTTTGGCTGATATCTCTAGCTCCTTTATTTTTTTGAGGATCTAATTTTGTATTTTATAAAATGATTGAGGTTGGTAGAAATTATGAAGTTTTGATGATGCAGACCCTAAAGGAGGGAAGAAAAGACAAGGTGCCGACAATTCTGCATTTAGGTGGATCCAAGAAGTGATCACTAAGATAGGTTGTGTTCAGGACTGGGCTGATTTCGCACAGTTAACCTTGGCAGGATAGAGTATACTGAAAGGCCACTTCATTGGAATGGAACAGATGAGAAAATTATATATGTGGTTTAATACAGTTGATGAGATGCAGAGCCCATTATTAAAAAGGATATAATGAACAAAATAAAGACTCATCATGGAGTTACAAGTGTTTTGATAGGTAAGATAAAGTAATATAATGCAAGTGCTTAGGAGTCCAGGCAGAACTTTAGGCTGGTAGGACCAGAGAAACCATTCCACAAATTGCAAGTTCTTAGCCACTAGACTGGAATTTAGGGCAAGACTGTTCCAGCAGGGAGACTGTCCAGATGAAGCCAAAGTCTCAACTCTGGAAGAATACATGCACTATGCATGTTACTGAAAGAAAGACTTCAGTACAGAAACTAGAACTAAATACAGCTAGTTAGAATTTGGTTTCAAGCACCTGAATTGGTCTAGCAGTCAAGGAGACTTATGCTGATTCCGTTTGACCCTAAGTTTTGGGCTACGGTTGTCCATAATATTTCTTCATAAGATCAGAATCCTAAACACTGGGGCACAGTTGAGGCTTCAAGTAATTTTGATTGTGGGAAGAAGAGAGCCTGGGGACAGGTAGGATATCCCATGAAGGACTCATTATTATTTATTTATGATCATTATTTAAAATACATTTCTTTTTTTTTTTTTTTTTTTTTTTTTTTTTTTTTTTGCTGTATGCGGGCCTCTCACTGCTGTGGCCTCTCCCGTTGCGGAGCACAGACTCCGGACGCGCAGGCTCAGTGGCCATGGCTCACGGGCCCAGCCGCTCCGCGGCATGTGGGATCTTCCCA
>NW_006782534.1:1032968-1096132 GCF_000442215.2 Lipotes vexillifer | reverse complement strand
GTCCCCTGCATCGGCAGGCGGACTCTCAACCACTGCGCCACCAGGGAAGCCCTAAAATACATTTCTATAAGGTATTAAGACTACACCGATAAATTAAATGCCTCTTGGACAACCCTTATTACCCTGTGAGTCCAAAAAGAATGCTATATCCTTTGCTCCTCTGGATTCTTGGATTTTAAGCAGTATTGAAATCTTCTTTTAGAACTTAAAGATGCATGAAAATTACCTTAAAATGAAGTAGGTTAGTCTTTGAAAAAAATCTTTTAAGTCCTGTGAGAAATCTTTATTAAACCATAAAGCTTTATTTAATCTTCAGTGTGTTAAGAAAACATGATGTTATTAAAATACTTAAATTTTACATTGCAATGTGCCATATGGTTTGTGTCCTAAGCTGACTTCCACCCTTTATCAAGGAGAATAAGTAAGTATGCACATAATTCTGATTGTGACCTCCAGATTCTGCTTTGAGATTTCCTAAGCACATAGCCAGTTAAAGTTGTTCACCTGACCAGAAGGTCCATTTTACTAATACACATTGATGGGAAATATATTTTATTTTGGCAGCAATAAACTCTAATTACTTCTATGTGAGTTTTCTTTAGCTACTCTATGCATAAAGTTCTCTCAGATAGGAGAAATATCTTTTAACTATTTCTGTGAAGTTAAGAAGATATAGTTTCATAAATCCACTTTCAGTACCTATCTCGTTGTAATAACTATTGGGAAAACTGGATAGCCACATGCAAAAGAATGAAACTGGACCACTATCTTACATCATACAAAAAAATTAACTCCAAATGGAATAAGGGCTTAAACTTAACCCCTGAAACCATAAAACTCCTAGAAGAAAACAGAGGTGGTAAGCTCCTTGACAATGTCTTGGCAATAATTTTTTGACTCTCAGACCCAAAGTAAAAGCAACAAAAGCAAAAAAATCAAGTGGACTATATCAAGCTAAAAACCTCTGCACAGCAAAGGAAATCATCAACAAAATAAAAAGGCAACCTACTGAATGGGAGAGAATATTTGAAAATCTTATATCCGATAAAGGGTTAACATCAAAAATATGTAAATAACTCATACAACTCAACAACAAAAAACAAATAACCTGATTAAAAAATGGGCAGAGTATCCTCAAATAACCTAAACTACAATCTAAAGAAATTAGAAAAAGAAGACCAAACAAAGCCCAAAGGCAGCAGAAGGAAGGGAATGATAAAGATCAGAGAGGAAATAAATACAGTAGAGACCAGAATAAAAAAAAAAAAAAATAGGAAAGATCAGTGAAACCAAGAGCAATTCTATTTTTGGGTATTTATCCAAGGAAAACAAAAACACTAATTGGAAAAGATATGAACCCCCTTGTTCATTGCAGCACTATTTACAGTAGCCAAGATATGGAAATAACCTAAATATCCATTGATGGATGAATGGATAAAGAAATTGTGGTATATATACGAAATGGGATATTATATAGCCATGAAAATGAATGAAATCTTGCCATCTGCAACAACTTGGATGGACCTCAAGGGGATTGTGCTAAGTGAAATGTAAGTCAGAGAGAGGAAGACAAATATTGTATGATCTCTTACACATGGGCTCTTAAAAAGGCAAATAAAAAAACTAAGCTGGGCTTCCCTGGTGGCGCAGTGGTTGAGAGTCTGCTGCCGATGCAGGGGACAGGGGTTCGTGACCCGGTCCGGGAAGATCCCACATGCCGCGGAGCAGCTAGGCCCATGAGCCACGGCCACTGAGCCTGTGCGTCCGGAGCCTGTGCTCCACAACGGGAGAGGCCACAGCAGTGAGAGGCCCGCGTACCACACACACACACACACAAAAACAACAAAAAACAAAACTAAGCTGATAGAGTCAGAGAATACACTGGTAGTTGCCAGAGGCAGGGGGTCGGAGGTGGGAGAAATGGGCAAAGGGGAGTCAGAAGGAAAAAAAAAAAGTTCCATTTTCAGTACCTGTCTCATTTTAGTAATTATTTCATGGAGTTCAGCAGTCCCCATGGAGACCTGTTACCATGTAGTGGAAAGAACATGAGTTTTGGAGGCGACAGATATGAATTTCAATGCCTTTTTAAAAAACCACTTACCAGGTGTCTGATCCTGGACAATTTACCTAAGATTTCTATATTTCTGTTGTGAAAGGTGAATGATATCTCCCTCAGAAGATTATTGTAGATATTAAATAAGGAAACAGTTAACCTAATGCTTGCACATTTTATAATTTCACTTAAAGTTTAGTTTTTTTCTCAGCTCTTATTTAAACAATGGAGTCAATGTCTACCTTATCAGATTGTTCTGAGAATCAATGATAAAAATGTTTTGAGTAGTAAGGTCCTATGGACAGGTAAGGATTTGTTATAGTTCTTTCCTGCTAACAACAGATGTCTCAAAAATGTTTTGAGATTTCCTCATCACATGACCAGTTAAAGTTTTTCACTTGACCAGAAGGGTCATTTTAAAGGGAAGACAATTGTTTAGATAATTTCTGTGAAACTCTTACATGTTTCTCTTTAATCCAAATTCAATTCAGCCTCTTTCCCCTTTGGTCCTATGGTATAGCACTTCTCTCCATCCAACCATGGCCTCTTAGCCTCCTTTGCGGGCACTTCCTTCTGTTCCTGTAAATACTGGCGTGTTAGTTTTCTAGGGCTGCTGTGAGAAAGTACCCAAAACTGGGTGTCTTAAAAAAACAGAAATCTATTGTCACATAATGCTAGTCACTAGAAGTCTGAAATCAAGATGTCTGCAGAGCTGTGCTCTCTCTGAAGGCTCTGTGGGAGAATCCTTCCTTGCCTTTTCTAGCTTCCAGCAATCCTTGGTGTTCGTTGGCTTGCTGATGCATCTTTACAGTCACATGGCCATCTTCTTCCTGTGTGTCTTTACATCATTTTCCCTTTGTGCAAGTCTGTCTCTCTGTTCAAATTTACCTTTTTTTATAGGAACACCATTCACATTGAATGAGGGCCCATCCTAATTATCTTATTTTACCTTGATCACCTTTGTAAAGACTCTGTTTCCAAATAAAGTCACGTTCTGATTTACTGGGGGGGTGGGGTTAGGACTGCAGCATATCTTTTATGGGGGGGGCACAACTCAACCCGTAACAGTTGGTATTCCCAAAGGTTCTGACTGCAGCTACTTTTGGGTCCTCTCTCTGTAAATCATTCCATCTCCTTATGACTTTAATGATAGTTGTGGTGTAATGGAATGAACATGGTCTTTGGAGTCAGACTGTCTTACAGTGGATCCTGGCCAATTTCCTTGCTAGCGAGTTTACCAATCTAAACATCATACTTACAGGGGACTGTTGAGCGGCCCTCTCCTATTCAGGGTCCTTCCTAGGGAAATGTTTAGAATCATACAATACAGGCCAAACCCCCCAGTGGGTTTGCCTTCAGCATTCTTAGTTTACCAAGTTAACATATGAACACCCAGAAACAATGCTGAAGTATAAAAGGAATCAGAAAAAAACCACTTGGAGGAACTTCACTCAAAGTGTGGTCCACAGACCAATAGCATCTGTATCACCTGGGAGATTTTGGGAAATGCCAATATTTGGACCCCACCTCAACCTACTGAATGAGAATCTCTAGGGGTGGGTTCAGGCATCTGTTTTAAGAAGTGCTCCAGGTGGTTCTTATGTATTTTTCAGGCTAGGAAGTATTGAATTCAAGTGGGTATAGATAAGACATGGTGGACATCAGCCACGGTGAATGTGGTGGGGTTTATAGGTGGACTGCACAAGTGTATATGCATCTCAGGACTTTCTAAGTAACAGGTGGTGGGGCCACCCCTCCCCTTTAAGTTCTCCTTTCTTGAGTACTTAGCAGCAATCCTAGCCACACTAATGGCGAAGATGGCATTGATACTGAGGCAATGTAACATTAATTTTTATCTGAGTTACTTTAAAAAGCCCTATTCTAAGCTCCATTTGGCAACTGATCTCTCTCGACATTGCTTAATGCCCTGCTCTCAACCATCAAATTTCTGCTTTACAACTGCATGTCTGGAGTAAGAATCCAGTGAAAGGCATTTCTTTCTTATTCTTTTTTTTTTTTTTTTGAGGAAATAATGTTCTACACATCAGCCTCTTATTAGGGGCTCACATCAGCCCCTCTCCAAGGGGATGTGTGCAACATAAATTATAGTGATTTATTAGGAATGAACCAATTAGAGTGCCCTTACTCAACAATTTTTGCAGAGTACTCTGTAAGTGGGAGAATATTTGTCATTGTTGGATGGATTCAGAATAAGTAGAGAACTAGCATAAGGTGCATAGAGTTTAACACATCAGATGAATTTGTATATCATTACAATCCAATGCACCCATTGCATTTTGTACCTGCAGGTTAGGAATTCTGGTTCTGCATTTCCTCTGCATTTGAGCTACTGATATCTCAAATCAAATGTGGTATCTGGAATATCCATTGTGGGCCACTTTGTGCAAGAACAGAAACTGCTATGTTTTTGAAAAGATGCAGGCATCTTCTGAGGCAGATGTTGCAAAAGAGTAATGCAGTGATGAGCAGTCAGGTCAGCGAATGGGTGTATGAGGGATGGCCGGGTGAGGGATTTGGGAGTAATCTAATTTCTTCCTGGGAACTTTATGACTATCATATACAAATGGCTTATTTTAATTGCTCTTAATAATTGAGGCTTAAAATGCATTCATGGTGGAAAAGATGGGTAAGAGGAATATGCATTTCCTTTCTGGGAACCTGATATGTTGTACTTTCTTGCATAGTATCTCTAAGTGATAAAATGAAGTGAAGATCCTGGCATTTCATTTTTTTCCTCTTTGTGTACATCTAGAAGTTTTTCTTATATACAAATGAAATAAGAAAACTGATTAAAGTTGATATTCATGTATGTAGATTTGTATTTCTTTATTTTTCTAAACTTTATTGAGCATCTGCTATATGACTGGGTATGGGGTACAAATGTGATTATGAGATTTTATCAGTATTTCCTCCAGAGATTTCAGTCTAGTAGAGGAAACTGTCAAATCACCTGGGGTAAAATAATTTATGTTGTCAATTATATTTATCTCTGACCAATTAATAATTAATTGTTTGACCATTACTAAGTATTGCTCTAGTCTATAACGTAGTTACTCTTAAATTTTGGTGCACATCAGAATTTGCTGTGCTGGTTCTCTTGTGGATTTTTTTTAAATCACAGATGGTCTGCTTCTATCTCTGGTTAATCGTATTCCATAAGTCTGTAGTGGGGCCTGGATATATGTATTTGTAAAAGGCAGTGCAGATAATTCTGATACCAGCCAAAGCTCATGAACCCATGCTGCAAGTTTTTAGAAGCAGACATGATATACATTATTTACTTGTGGCATGAATGGTTTCAGAATCATGGTTTTGCAAAAGTCAGAAATTTGCCTGGAACTTTGAGCCAGAATTCCAGTGAGAGCAGTTTAATGACAGCATTAGCCATTGCAGACTTCAGCTGGCTTATGGGTCAGAGGGATTCCATTGGCAGTGTTTTTCCATCCAAGTTGTATGCTTAAGGACACTGGTTCCTGCTTCTTGGTTATTGGTTTGAATGAAACTCATCCTAAACAGATGGGCCATGGTTTGTGAGCACAGATGGAGAAGGAACAGTAAGTTCACTGGCAGAGCCAACACATGGGAAACAGCAAGAGAGAAAAAGACAAAGTCTGAAGGTAGAGGCACCAAACAAATTAACTTTCACCTGGTCAGTGTTATGAGAGAAAACGTTCTCTTATGGTTCCTAATGAGGGTGTACATAGCAAGTCTTTTAGAAACTCATCCAGATTTATTTATTGCCTCTAAATTACATGATAAATACCCTCTAAGCACTCACTCATATAAAAATAACTGACAATGCAGCAGAAATGAAGTAAAAAGAAACCTCAGTGTCAAATTACATGTCTGTCCTAAAAGCAGAAGGAACTGAGTTAATAAGGATGGAAATGGTTGACTGACATTCTGTTCTAACCAATAAAGGTTTCAAGTTAGTACAACCATGAGATTTCTTAAAAAAAAAAGCAAAGATTACTGCTTCTGGTGGCACAATGTCTTCATTTTCAGTATTTGATATTTGCTTTGGTTCTGGAATTTGATACTTTTAGTTTCGTGGTAAAAAATATCCATATGAGGACATACTCAGAGAAGCATAAAATATAATCATTGCTACAATTCTATATTTTTATAATGTTCATTTACAATTTATTCCCCATACTAATTTTAGCGAAGTCCCACCTCCCCAGCATTACTACTAGGCTGTATGGTAAACACAGATGCAAAAAAGGCCCCTGAAGTCCAAATGATCCAGATAAGTGAATGAACAATGAGGAAACATGTAACCAGTGGCCCTGTTTCTACTGCCATCAAGGCAGCTTACCTAATTCAGAACACCTTAGGCCTGGTTGAGCAACAGATCCCCCTTCTCTTCTGTAGACTGGAGAGCTATTAGTTCTCTGGCAGCTGTAGAATTTCACTTTTAATTAATTTCCTCTTTCCCTACCCAGATTGTTTGAAAAATCACTCATTTGCTAAAAGTATTCAGTATCATGTCATTGCTTTTAGGATAAAGTCCAAACTCATTAACATCACCTACAAGACCTATGGCAGTGGTTCTTAATTGGGGATGGTTTTGTCCCCAAGGATATATCCAGCAAAATCTGGAGACATTTTTGTTCTCCTGGGAGGTGGGGTTGGGGCATAGTGCTACTGGCATCTAGTGTGTAGAGGCCAGAGATACTGTTAAACATCCTACAACGTGCAGCGTAGGTCCTAACAATAAAGAATTATTGACCCCAAATGCCAGTAGCACTAAGGTTCAGAAACCTTGCCCTATGGTACCTGACCCCTGCCTATTTCACCAGCCACATCTCTGGCTACCCTCTCATTGCACCCTCTACTCCAAGGCACACTGGTTTCCTTTCAGTTCTTTGAATAACCTCTGTTGCTTTCTATTTTTAAGACTTTTTTATTTGCAGCTCTCCATACATGGACCCCCCGCTTCCTACTTTTTTCATTTGTCTAGTAGGAATTCACTTTGAATCCTTCACAGCTCAGTTAACAGCACTCCTCCAACATATCTTCCATATCTCTCCCACTAGGTTAGATTGCCTTACGCTCTTAGAGCACCATGTATTCTTGTGCCTTTGACCTTAATAATACTCTAAGTAATGTACTGTGTAATTGGTTGTTCACATCTTACCTCCTTCATTAGAATATAATCTTCAGGAGGGCAGGGCCAATTCAATGTTGTATCCCCAGTGGCTGTCTGGGGATAGGGCTTTATACTTCGTAGTCACTTAATAAATCTCTCTCGAATGAATGAATCATCAAATAAGATATTTATAAAGAATTAGACCTATTGCTATTTTTGACACGTTAGCTGGGGGTGACCTCTCTCCTCTAAATCTATAGGGAATATTTTAATTTAAACCATATCTTGTACTTAATCACATACTGTTTTGTATATTAGTTACAGGCAAAGTAGGATATATTGGTCGTCGCTTTTTGGATGTGGTTGTTTTGATACAACGAGTGCAAAGTCACTCACTTTTTTTAATCACCATTCCTTGCTCTCCTTATTCTACCCTTCTGACTCCAATTACAGCGGACTCTCATTTTCTACTTTATTTTTGCATTGTTTTATTTTTAAAATATTAATGAATATTACTTTATATTCAGAAAGATGATTAAAATTTTAAAATTCTATTGGAACTGGACTGGTTTCTAAGATTGTTGATACAATTCCCCAAACTATAATTTTATAGGAATTTAATAACAATAATATTGGCTATGGGGAAATTTGTGAGAAATTTAATTGCAGATTAACTATGCAATTTAGAGTTGAGAATAAGGGATCATATTGTGATCCAAACATCCTGCTTGGCTCGCTGTCTAATATATACTCAGTCAAATATAGTTAACATAATTAGGCAGCCTACATAAAGCAGAGGTGTTCACCCTCTAGATTTTTCAAATAGAAAACTGACTGAATATCCTTATTAAATTGATTAATCTATTTATCTGGAACAAATTTGAATGAGCATTACAGCTAAAGAGAATAATGAGAAAATTTGAATTATAGACCATTATATATGTATAAACTCGTGGAGAATGAACTGACTCTGGCCTTTCCTATCGAAGGCAAGTCCAGTAAACATTTGACTTGCGTTCATGTGGTTTGTCTGCCAAGTGATGCCTAACCTTCCTCCTGTCTCTATGCAGGGTGTGGGGTTGGCAAAGGGAGTTGGGTTCAGAGAGAGGTGAAGATGTCTACTGCTTACATTGCTTGGTAATGAAGAAATGTGTGGTGTTTTTAGCTGCCCTTGAGTCAAAACGCATCAAATTCCTGCTCATAATGTCATGTACCTGTTACACACATTTGTGTGTTAACCGGATGTGATGGTCTGTAAAATACAAGTACTTTGACTTGCATGTCTTTGTTCCCAGCCTCTTTCTATCTCAGGCTATTCAGTTAATTTTTCTTGAATGAATGTATCAGGTTTAATCATATGAAGTTGTTGATATTCAGCTGTTTTTGGCCTTCACAAACAACATTTTCATATGATTCAGTTTAATATAAACAAATGGATAGATGAATTATTTTTTGGCCACGCAGGCTCAGCGGCCATGGCCCACAGGCCCAGCCACTCCGCGGCATGCGGGATCCTCCCAGACCGGGGCACGAACCCGTGTGCCCTGCATTGGCAGGCGGACTCCCAACCACTGCGCCACCAGGGAAGCCCTTCTTTTTTTTTTTTTGCGGTACGCGGGCCTCTCACTGTTGTGGCCTCTCCCGTTGCGGAGCACAGGCTCCGGACGCGCAGGCTCAGCGGCCATGGCTCCCGGGCCCAGACGCCCCGCGGCATGCGGGATCCTCCCAGACGAGGGCACGAACCCGTGTCCCCTCCATCGGCAGGCAGACTATCAACCACTGTGCCACCAGGGAAGCCCGAATGGATGAACTTTGAATTTGCTTTTTCCATAGAAAAAATGTTCTGAGTAATAGTGAAACAAACTTGCAATATTATGTATCTATTTGCTTAGATGCATAATAGTTCAAATAGATTTTCATATGATAGCCAGGAAACTAACCATTATTTAAGCCATTGATTCTGTTAGAAAATGCATGTCAACTACAAAACTCAACTTACATATGAATATTTGATACACAATGTATTCATAAATTGGTGACATAAATCGTGACACCTGTTAAGAATATTTTTCATATTCTAACAGGATCATTGATAGAAATTCCTTTGCTAATTTTTTGGTTTAGGACTAGTGATTAGGAATGGGTAGAGAATTTAGGTGATAAAGTCAGTGTTGTTGGAGTCTATCTTGTCTTTTCTGGGTATTTATCTGAAGAATACAAAAACACAAACTTGGAAAGATATCCACCCCTATGTTCACTGCAGCATTTTTCACAATAGACAAGATACAGAAACAACCTAAGTGCCCATCGGATAAATGAATAATGAAGGTGTGAGATATATATGTGTGTGTGTGTGTGTGTGTGTGTGTGTGTGTGTGTGTGTGTGTACATGCATACAAATATGTATATGTGTGTGTGTGTATATATATATATACACATACATCTATCTATATACACGATGCGTCCTTTTCTTGAGGCATTAACTAATTAATGGAAACCTTTGTCACTAGGGAACTGGGTCTTTGAAATCTAAAGAAATGTACAAAAATGTGCAGAATTATAAAAAGCAAGCCTTTTTCCTAGGGGCTGATACATTCTGTATCAGTGATCTGCAATGAGTGAGGTCATTTTTAGTCATTATCTATTTCCTGATTTTTGGGTTTGGGGATTCCTTTGCTCATGGACTTTGAGCTCTCTAGACACACAGGAATATATGAATTTCATGAAACACCTCATGATGAGAGCAGACATATGGTGGTGTTTCATAAGGAGACACAGGAAGGGTGATATTTCTGCCAAAAGGTGATGTAACCCACCATAATTTCAGCCTTGGAAAAGCAAGGGTAATGGCTTAGCTCACTCCTCTCCACAGAGAGGCTGAACTAACTTTCCAGGTGCCAGTGTGATATGGCTGTAGAAGTGGGCTGGCCGTCTATGCATGTGTTTTCTTGCAGGGCAGACAGAGCCTTAGTTGGGGAAGAGGAAGAGATAGATGTTTGGATCACAAATTTTTATTTACTCCTTAAATCCCTTGATGATATAACAACAACAACAACAATGATAAAAACCCATGAAGAATGGGAATCATTGCTGAGGGGGAGGATATTTTTAGTTGAGAATGCTGCTTCCTTTTCTGGTTTTATTTTTTAGATAAATAGAGGAATATGGAACTTACACATACTTTTCTGTTTCTGTTTGATTAATATTGAGGAGGAAATACTAACAACACTGTTGATGCTCATAAATACAGGTAGCTTTAAGCGGGTTTGTTTTTGTCTTGTTAAAAGAAACCTGGAGATTTTTATTTAATGCATCAAAAAGTCTTTTTTGGGCTTGCGTGGTGGCGCAGTGGTTGAGAATCCGCCTGCCAATGCAGGGGACACGGGTTCGAGCCCTGGTCTGGGAAGATCCCGCATGCCACGGAGCAACTAGGCCCGTGAGCCACAGCTACTGAGCCTGCGCATCTGGAGCCTGTGCTACGCAACAAGAGAGGCCGCGACAGTGAGAGGCCCGCGCACCGCGATGAAGAGTGGCCCCAGCTCTCTGCTAATAGAGAAAGCCCTCGCACAGAAATGAAGACCCAACACAGCCAAAAAAATAAATAAATTTATTTTAAAAAAAAAAAGTCTTTTTTTTTTAACATCTTTATTGGAGTATAATTGCTTTACAAGGTTGTGTAAGAAATCTTATAGGAGAAATTTTTGAAGGAAAAACAAAGTAAAACCCATTATTACTATGGAACTTAATTAAAAAATCAGATAATGAATGATATGATTGCCAATGCTTATCATGCCAGGGGTTCTTAAGGCTGTAAACACTACATATTGGTGAGACTAGAAATAATACTACAATTATTATTATTACAAGTACAATTATAAATATAATGCTTTTTATACCTTATAACCCTTTCACATACATGTGTTTTGCAAAACAGTTCTCAGAACTATTGTCATAGATATTGGCAACGTTTGATTAAATCTTAATGTGCATGTTCTATCAATGTCAATGTGTATTACTGGATCCCATCAGAGAACTTTTGGGTTGAATGAAGTTGAGTAAGGTCATATTGCTGAAGGAAGTTCTCTCTTCCATCTCTCAGGTGTGTTTTTCCCTCATCACAGTTATCTCCTGCTTTGTATGTTCAACATTATTCTATTTGTTATTCTGTTAGCAGCAGGGATGTTTGTAGTTCTTCACTCACCACTGATCTCTTGGACTAACACTTGCTTTGCATTTCCAGCTTGGTATTATGCCGTCAATTACTGCTTTTTAGTACACTTTCCAGCCAACTTTTCAATGTTATTTACATTATGGACCATATTTCCCCAACCTGATAATAAAAATCAAGCAGAGCCTAATTAAAATCTTTGCTAATATTAAGAATAATTTACTTTTTGTTTTCTCATCATCTTCCTTATACCTTATCAGATATATTTTTTTCTTATCAGATAAATTGGCCTGGAAAATTCATTCCAAAAATATTAGAATGCACTCAAAACTAAATAAGATTGGTAAGAAAGTGGGCCATCATAAATATTTGAATTATGCTCCAAATGCTACAAAATATATGTCACCAGAAGTGACACCATTCTGGGACATGGAGATATTTGTGCTTTTGTTGAAAGAGAAATGTATAGCCTAGATGACTGTTAAACTTGTGTTCCCCAGGTTCTCAAGATGTATATGCACAGGCAATGGGTATTCTTTATAATTTTCTGTGGATTTGTCTAGCCTCAAGGACCTTTTTGGTAGTCAAGAAGGTCTTGGTTCTTCACACTGGACCCACCCCTTGATCTTCATACTCTGTAACTTCTCTCTTTCTCTGCAGATCCAGATCTCTTCTCCCTAAAGCAGACATGACCCAGCTCTTGCAGTCCTTGGTCCTGGAGCTTTAAGTACATAGTAAAGTTCACTCTATTTCTCATAAGTAAAATGGGAATCATAATAGTACCTGCTCCATAGAGCTGTGCACTGAGACTAAGCCCACACTTCCCCTATGCCTTTCACCTGCACCACTGAGGGTGAAGAGGCAGCCCCTGAAACCCATCCCTCCCACCTCCAGCACTCAGCCTCCCCTTCGCCATTTGCTTTGAATCGATTGAGACAAATCTTATGTTCTTAATCTTGTGTAAGTCAATCACAATAAGAACTTTCAGTCTTCCAGGTCACACCCCACCGTGTCCTATGCCTCACTATTTCAGCCTCTGTCCATTCTCTATCTTGTCCCTTTATAACATGCCTCCCTGACTCGTAAACACCCCTCCTTGTGCCTTCTAGAGCCATGAACTGTTATCAGAAAAATCTGTGCTAGTTTCAGAATTTTCTCTGAATATTCCTTTCACTTTCTTTTTCTGACAACTGGCTTTCCCTGAGGCTCCTGTTTTCATGGAAGGCCTGGCAAGAGCTGGCTGTTTTCCTCCTGTATTTCTGCTTTGTACCCCCAGGCCTGGGGTGGGGTCCATGTCTTCCTTGCTCCTTTCAGACGGTGCTCTTGCCCTCCTCCTAAACTCCTTTAAAGTACTCTTATTCATTTCTTTGGCTTCCAAGCCTTGGGTCTTCTCTCGTCATTTCTCAGCAGTTTCCCTCATGGCTGTCTTTCACCTCCTCTCCATCTTAATTCTTGGTCTTTGAAACATACACTTAAGTGATCCTTCCCACATCCTTGCCTCTGAGTTCCTAGGAGCTTCCTTCTCCATGATCTTCTAACCTCAGCCAGCCACTTTCTCACTCATACCCAGGACCTTGTCTTCGCTAGTAATTGCATCCTCTCCTTAGTCTCAGTTTCAGGCATCCTACTTGCCACCATCTTTGGGTTTCTACGAATTCTGGTGTAGCTTTGACCCTCTCTGAGCTTCTTCTCGACAGTGGAATGATGAAAATGAATGAGTGGTAGGAATGGTCATTGTGAATTCTTCCTGTAGGATAAATTTTGTGCTTTTATGCTGCTAAAATATACCCAGGTGACACCCTGGAAGAATTGTTGTGATTACTCTTTACTTACATGCGGCAGCCAGATGAGAGACCTCAATGGGAAGTAAAGGTAGCTCTTGAGGGAAAGAAGTGCCCTATGTTAATTCTGAGGTCATTTTTTCATACACTGCTCTGAGGCTGTTGCTGTGTTCACCCTGATTCTCTAGAAACTTCTCTTGAGTCCTACATGGTGTGTGTGTGTGTGTGTGTGTGTGTGTGTGTGTGTGTGTGTGTGTGTATGGGGGTGGGGTGGGAGATTCCTATCCTATGTAAGTTCATCTACGTGGCCATGATCACGAGGGCTGGAGTCAACTTTCCTCACCTGGGTTTATTATTCTGGTTATTTGAGAGAGACTTTGTTTTAACTAATGAAGTGATACAGAAGTATAGGGTGATTGCACTTTCTCTTGCCTTAACAGTTATTTATTTTTTTTGCAGGGGTGGGTTGGGGGAAGAACAGTTTGTCTTGTCAGCTGAGGATGTTCTGCCGTATTGTTTGATACTTAGCCACCCTCTCATGTGAATTTAAATTCTTCAGGCATGGGACATAGAAACTATAATGCATAGTTTACTGGAGTTGGTAGATATGCAAGCAGAAGACACGCTAATTATTACCTGTATGACCTTAGATGAGTCACAAATCTCTCAGAGATATCATTTTGTTATCTGTAAAATGACTATGATAATACCTCCCTCACAAGCATAATATTAGTGTTAAAAAGGCACCATACAGGTGAACCTGTCTAGCACATCAGACACATGCTAGGTCTTCCATAATTTGATGGTTTTCTTCCTTCCTCTCATCTCAACCAACCACAACAGTGCTGCCACTGGGTGTTTCCCTTATAGATTATATATCCTAACTGAATGGTTTGAGATAGCTGGCCTGTTTTCATTTGGAATAAAAATATAAAAGTTGTTTAAAACCAATTAGTCAAAGTTAAAATGTTACCTAATTTTTAATTTAAAAATTAAATACATTGACATTTTCCATTTTCAATATTTACCACATTATCAGTCTTTAAAAATATCCATCTTTATAAATTTTTTAATGCATATCTGTTAATTACACATTAAATACACGTTTTCACCCATGTTTTAAAAGTGAAAATCATTATGCATTTGTGGCATGTTATTATTATCACAGTACAGATAATAGATGGCAGAGACCCCTCTTAGATGTGTATTAGATGTGAAGGAAGGGTTGATGGAAGCAAGCAGGAACTGGGAAGTAGTCTGGTCTATAGATTGTCCTTTGGGGTGGTTGAACTGACTGTTATGACAGATGTCCCTTTTCCTGCTTAATAAACAAAGCTGATTTTACTCACATTTGTTCTTGGTTCCTACCTTGCAACAGGTGGCCTGTCAGCCTGTTGTTGACTTTGCAACTGCTGGCTGTCAGAAGCTTTGAGAACCTTCTGTTATGATTAAAGCAATAGTTTAGGGGAAACTTAGGAAAACTAACTGGGTTTACACAATTTGTTTAAACTTCCTTGTAATCTAAGATGGATTCTAGGTACTCATGTGATGCTTTTCTTTTACGCTGTGTTGACATGTTTGGCCATCGAGGCCTCTAGCACTGACCACGTAGTGAGTACTGAGTAGCTGGCTGCTAAGAATGATTTCATAAATGTCTCTGCTTTGAGCCTTAGGTAGAAGACATCTTTTTCCAAGACCTACTGGCTTTCTTGCCTTGCAGACAGAGAAGTCAGGTTCAGATGTTAAAGATGGGGAGAGAGAGGGGAGACTCACTGCAGAGCAGTGAATGAACATTGGCCTTCTTTTCCCTTCCTGGTCTAGCTCTTGGTAGACAGACTAGGTCCTCAAGCCCAGCCCAGCCTGCCACAGTAGAAGGCCAGACTAACTCGTAGAAAACAAGTATGAACATTTGCCTTTGCATACATTCCTTGAAAACTTGGTATGGTGCTAGATTAGTAGAGAAATATTTTGGGAATTTTCTCTTACAAAAATGAAAACACAAGGGACATTGTTTTCTTCCATCCATGACATGGAGTCCTGGAATTTGAACCCAACCAGTCAGACAAGAGTCTGACTCTATAGCTCTGATGAGTTAGGAAGTAAACATCCAGACTGAAAGGTCAAAATCTTTCCACACAGAAAAAGAATGACTGATTCGGATAACATGGAGACAGGAGAGTTTTAGCCCACTATACCTCAGAACTTCTGAGATCTTCTCTTAGTTCTCCAAATGAGTTTGGCGGTTGAAAAGCATTAGAGCATGATGATTAAGCCCATGAATACTGTAGACAGACACCTGGATTAGAATCTCTGCTTTACCATTTTCTACCTTTGACAAATGGGCAAATTAAATTAATTAACTCTTATGTTTTTCAATTTCTTCATCTCTAAAATGGGAGTAACTGCAGAGAGGATTTAGAATACAAAAATAGCCTTCAGACTGGGGCTGGCATATGGCAAACCGCCACATATGAAGGTCTTTTTTTTTTTTTTTTTTTTTTTTCCTGAGGCAGGAATATGGGGTAAAATTTACTTTCTATAAGTAGGATCATGTTGATGTACTATGCAAGAAAAAAATCATTAGACTGTTTTGGGATTCTTACATGAAAAGTGTTACACAAATATAAATATTATCAATCATCAACACTAGCAAAAAGAAACCGAATCTTTTCTTGCTTGGCTTATTGCAATGAATTTCATTTTCTTAGAAATTTAAAATTTAGATGACTTCTCTTAAGGATAATTGAATTTTCTCTTGTAGCTTTTTTTTAATTCCTACTCTATTGCCCCATGAACAACATTCTAGTTTATTAATTTATTTGAGTGTAAACATTATCCTCTTAGTCCCTACCCTGTGCCTAGGGCCATACTGAAAGGCTGCATGTGGCATGTTACTTCTTTGTCTTGCAATCACATAAAATGCAATTCAAAATAATAACTTACAAGTAACTTTCTTGGTCCAGCCTAGAAAATTTTCATTTACATATTTTAAATTAGTCTGCTTTTAGTTCAGTGATTTTGTCTAATTTCATAGTTATAAATATGTGGCAGATGTTGTTTAGCTAAATTTAAAAACTAGGAATAATTATTGTAGAAATAGTGCTTTTATATATGTCATTCTGTGAACCATGGGAGAGCTATTATTCAAAAAGAGAAGAAAACTCCGTGGAAAAAATGTAAGGCTTTGAGCTATTGGTTTTTAAAGGAAAGACCCTAAAATTATTATGAAATTGGATAAGTTAGGACTATAATTTCAAGCTGTGTTCTGATTTATCTCAAGCTGTGTGATATTGCCACATAAGTGATGCCAGCATGGTCAAGCATTTAAATGCAAATTTATAATTCTAAGTGCTCTTCTTTGTTGAAGGCATTTTGTTTAAGCTTGAAATCCCCAAAAGATTTATCGTGATTTTGATTTCTTTCTGAAATAGAAACCTTTGATAAAAATTGAAGATGCAGGGCTTCCCTGGTGGCGCAGTGGTTGGGAGTCCGCCTGCTGATGCAGGGGACAAGGGTTCGTGCCTAGGTCCGGGAAGATCCCACATGCCGCGGGGTGTCTGGGCCCGTGAGCCATGGCCGCTGAGCCTGCGCGTCCGGAGCCTGTGCTCCGCAACGGGAGAGGCCACAACAGTGAGAGGCCCGCGTACCGCAAAAAAAAAAAAACAAAAAAAAAAAGAAAAGAAAAATTGAAGATGCAGAGAATAGCATTATTCAGCAAATTCAAAACAGACCATCTCCCAGGCTCTGCAGACGAAAACAAAGTTGGACAAAATGACCCCTGTTTGCCAGCTGATGGAACAAACAGCTGTTTGTGAGACAAACGACAGAGTTTGCAGCGCAAAAGGTCAAGTTGAGCTAGAGCTGGAAAGAGAAAAGCAGATCAATAAGCAGATCAACCTGTTCTAGTGACAAGGGATGTTTCCATGCTTTGCCGAGAGACTGGAAATTCACATTAGC
This sequence comes from Lipotes vexillifer, assembly GCF_000442215.2. NCBI lineage: Eukaryota > Metazoa > Chordata > Mammalia > Artiodactyla > Lipotidae > Lipotes > Lipotes vexillifer. Next base: position 1,079,060 of record NW_006782534.1, on the reverse strand, counting down.
AAGAAGGAAGCAAGGGGCCGGGGGGGGGGGGGGGGGGGGGCGGCACTTACATGTTCCTCTTTCTCTCTTCTTGTGTGACTTAGTGCACTGTCTAAATCCATCTATGCAAGGAAACCTTCTTGACACAATTGAGCAATGGAAATCACACATATGGAACACCTAAGCAACCTTCCCATTTTATCAGTGTTTTGTCAGAGGGTTACAGAATGGCAATTGACTAATTTTAATTCATGTTTTTCTCGGTTAATCTTCTTTTTTTTGGCTGCGTTGGGTCTTTGTTGCTGTGTGCGGGTCTTTGTTGCTGTGTGCGGGTTTTCTCTAGTTGCGGCGAGTGGAGGCTACTCTTAGCTGCGGTGCGTAGGCTTCTCATTGCGGTGGCTTCTCTTGTTGCGGAGCACGGGCTCTAGGCACGCGGGCTTCAGTAGTTGTGGCTCACGGGCTCTAGAGTGCAGGCTCAGTAGTTGTGGCACATGGGCTTAGTTGCTCCGTGGCATGTGGGATCTTCCGGGACCAGGGCTTGAACCTGTGTCCCCTGCATTTGCAGGCGGATTCTTAACCACTGCCCCACCAGGGAAACCCCGGTTAGTCTTTTTTTATTTAGGAAGAATGATGTACATATCCCTTTTAATTATTATATTATTAGTAGGGTTTTTTTTAAATCCCTTGAAATATAAGTTATTAGTGGTCCTTATTGATCGGGTTCCTGCATGTGCTGAAATATATATGGTATAAAAATATGAAGCAGGGTTGATTGTTTGTCATATTAATATGTATTACTAGGTTAATTGAGAGTCTTGACTACTTATTTATCTTGCCTTTCTCTACAGTACATGTAATAGGTGCTGAATACTTTTTTTTTGGTTTGTTTCCATAGCACTTTAGTTATTTATTTATTTTTATTGGGGTATAGTTGCTTTACAATACTGTGTTAGTTTCTACTGTACAGCAAAGTGAATTAGCTATATGTATACATATATCCCCTCTTTTTTGGATTTCCTTCCCGTTTAGGTCACCACAGAGCATTAAGTAGAGTTCCTGTGCTGTACAGCACGTTCTCATTAGTTATCTATTTTATACATATTAGTGTATATATGTCAATCCTAATCTCCCAATTTATCCCAGGCCCCCTTCCCCCCCTTGGTGTCCATGTTTGTTCTCTACCTCTGTGTCTCTATTTCTGCCTTGTAAACAGGTTCATCTGCTCAACACTTTTTTTTTTTTTTTTTTTGAAAGATTTATATGAGTTTAATACCATCACTCTCCTCAAAGTAAAGTAATAGATTTATAATTCTGCCTGAAAATCTCTCTTTCTTTGGAAACGGTTTGATGTCCTTTGGCTATCAAACCAGATAACTTTGCATATACTTAGAGTTTTTATCAAGCCATGATAGTGTATCCTATAGTACAGATACTTAAATTCTAGTGTATGCTCAACACTTTTTTATTAGACTTTTTCTTTAGGTTAAAAGCTCTACTTTGCATTGCAGTTAAGATGGAACAGAGAGTTCCCTGGTGGCCGAGTGGTTAGGATTCTGGGCTTTCACTGCCATGGGCCGGGTTCAATCCCTGGTGGGGGAACTGAGATCCTGCAAGCCATGCAGCATGGCTAAAAAAAGAAAAGAGAAAAAAAAAAAAAGATGGTACAACCAATTTTTAAAAATCAGAGCTAGAAAATAAAATTTGATTTAGGTTACAATTTTTCTCATAAAACATGTTTTTCATTACAGGCATACCTCATTTTATTGTGTATTTCTTTATTGTGCTTCACAGATATTGTGTCTTTTACAAATTTAAGTTTTGTGGCAATCCTTCATTGAACAAGTCTATTGGTGCCATTTTTCTAAAAGCATGTGCTCACTCTGTGTTACATTTTGATAATTCACACAATATTTCAAGCTTTTGCATTATCATTATATTTGTGATTAGTGATCTTTAATGTTAGGGTTTTTTTTTTCTTTTTGGCCGCATCGAGTGGCATGCGGGATCTTTGTTCCCTGACCAAGGATCGAATCCACGCTCCGCTCCCCCTGCAGTGGAATCGTGGAGTCTTAACCGCTGGACCACCAGGGAAGTCCCTAACATTATTAGTTTTGGGCTGCCACAAATCTCACCCATATAAGACAGCAAACTTAATTGATAAATGTGTGTGTCCTGACCAGCTGTTCCCCCATCTCTCTCTCTCTCCTTGGTCCTCCTTATTCCCTGAGACACAAAAGTATTGAAATCAGGCCAATTAATAACTCTACAATGGCCTTTAAATGAAAGGAAGAATCTTAGGTCTTTCACTTTAAATCAAAAGCTAGACATTAAGATTAAGATTAAGATTAAGACATGAAGATTAAGATTAATAGGAAGGTGTATTGGAAGTCGAGATAGGCTGGCCTATTGTGCCAGTTAGCCAAGTTGTGAATGCAAAGGAAGAATTCTTGAAGAGAATTAAAACTGCTACTCCAATGAACACACGAATGAGAAAGAAAGTGAAACAACTTTATTGCTGATATGGAGAAAGCCTGAGTGGTCTGGATAGAATATCCAGCCAACCACAAAATTCCCTTAAGCCAAAACCTAATCCAGAGCAAGGCCCTAACTCTCTTTAATTATGTGAAGCTGAGAGAGGTGAGGAAGCTGCAGAGGAAAAGTCTGAAGCTAGCAGAGCTTGGTTCATGAGGTTGAAGGAAAGAAGCTGCCTCCATAACATAAAAGTGCAAGACGAAGCAGCAAGTTCTTATGTAGAAGCTGCAGCAAGTTATCCAGTAGATCCAGCTAAGTTAATTAATGAAGGTAGCCACACTAACCAACATAGTTTCAATGTAGACAGAACAGCCTTATATTGGAAGAAAGGTGACATGTAGGACTTTCATAGCTAGAGAGGAAAAGTAAATGCCTGGCTTCGAAGCTTCCAAGGACAGACTAACTCTCGTTAAGGGCTGATGCATCTGGTGACTTGAAATTGAAGCCAGTGCTCATGTACCATTCTGGAAATCCTAGGGCCCTTAAGAATTATGCTAAATCTATTCTGTGCTCTGTAAATGGAACAACAAAGCCTGGACGGCAGCACATCTATTTACAACATGGTTTACTGAATATTTTAAGCGCACTGTTGAAACTTACTGCTCAGAAAAAAAGATTCCTTTCAAAATAGTACTGCTCATTGATAATGCACTTGGTCACCCAAGAGCTCTGATGGAGATGTACAATGAGATTAATATTGTTTTCACGACCACTAACACAACATCCATTTTGCAGTCCATGGATCAAGGGATAGTTTCAACTTTCAAGTCTTATGATTTAAGAAATACATTTCATGAGGTTATAGCTGATAGAGAGAGTGGTTCCTCTGATGGATATAGGCAAATTAGAGTTGACCCTGGAATAATACAGTTTGAACTTTGTGGGTCCTCTTATATGCGGATTGTTTTCACTAGTAAATACTACAGTACTACATGATTCGTGGTTGGTTGAATCTGTAGATGCTGAAGGACAACTATAAGTTATATGCAGTTTTGAACTGTGTGGAGGGGTGGCATCTCAGAACCTCTCATTGTTCAAGGGTCAACTGAAAATTGAAAACCTTCTGGAAAGGATTCACCATTCTAGATGCCATTAAGAACATTTGTGATTCATGGGAAGAGGTCAAAATATCAACATTAATAGGAGTTTGGAAGAAGCTGATTCCAATTCTCATGCATGACTTTGAGAGATTCAAGAGTTCAGTGGAGGAAATAACTGCAGATGTGGTGGAAATAGCAAGAGAACTAGAATTAGAAGTGGAGCCTGTAGATGTGTCTGAATTGCTGCAATCTCATGATAAAACTTGAGTGGATGAGGAGTTGCTTGTTACAGATGCGCAAAGAAAGTGGTTTCTTGAGATGCAATCTACTCCTGGTGAAGATGCTGTGAAGATTGTTGAAAGGACAACAAAGGATTTAGAATATTACATTAATTTAGTTGATAAAGCAGCATCAGGGTTTGAGAGGACTGACTCCAATCTTGAAAGAAGTTCTGCAGTGGGTAAAATGCTATCAACCAGCATTGCATGCCACAAAGAACTCTTTGGTGAAAGGAAGACTCAACCAATGCAGCAAACTTCAGTGTTGTCTTTTTTTTTTTTTTTTAATTGCCACGGCCAGCCTAACCTTCGGCAACCACCACCCTGATCAGTCAGCAGCCATCAACATCAAGGCAAGACCCTTCCAGCAGCAAAAAACTTACGACTAGCTGAAAGCTCAGATGATGGTTGGCATGTTTTAGCAATAAAGTATTTTTTACATAAAGGTATGTACATTATTTTTTTTAGACATGCTGTTGCACACTTAATGGACTACAAGGTGGTATAAACATAACTTTTATATGTACTGGGAAACCACAAAATTCATGAGGCTCATGATATTTGCTATATTGCAGTGGTCTGGAACTGAACCTGCAGTATCTCTGAGTCATGCCTGTATTAAACGCCTGTAAAATACAATGCTTATTATGCTTTACAAAGTGTGATACAAAGCAAGTTAAAGCAGATTTTTTTTTTACACTGACATTAGCAAAACAACAGCAATAAAACGGTCTCACTAATTTTTACCTGCTCTGTTCAATATAGATCAGTTTTATGTAGGAACTCTTTCCTATAAGTAAAAACAGTCCACAGTAATATTTTTTGGATCTGTGTCTTACTGACAGACAGCTGTCAAATAATAGATTGTCATTACGTAGAAATCCGAATGATTTCTCAGGTGGGATATGAATTTCTTCTAGCTGCCAAGTAGAAACAGCCTGCAGAGTTGTGTTCTAATCAGGTAGTAGGCACCTTGAACACTATCACACAGTCATTTTGGAAGAAGCTAAGCATGGTGAGAGTCATATCTGTTTCTAGACAACTATTTATCAAACTCTCCGACTATTCAGTCAACATAATACAGTCAGGTTACTTATGCTGTGGGTTTTAGAAAGTTGTATTTTCAGTAGTATATACCAAGTCTGTACAGAGAGCTAAGGAGAGTGAATACTGAGATCATGGAGCTGTTCATTGACTTTCCTAGTGTAGTCAAGGATGATTGTACCAAATTATGGTGTGGTGAGTTGGGGAAAGAGGGGTCCACGTGATGCAGACAGTGTCTCTACATCTGAGACAGGTAAGAGGAGTGGGAACAGAGTCTCTTCAAGCAGTAAAGGAAAGAGGTTGAGCCTGATATTGGAAAACTTATAACCACATTTCTGACAGTCTTAACAAATGTCTATTTAACTCTTCTGTAAACCTTCTAATAAGATAACTGAGGTTAGTTACCCTCTGATAATAAAGATGATAATTTGCAGTAAAGAAAAACAATTGAGTGAGAGGTAAATGTTAGTGGGAAGTTTTGGGAAAAGACCTGTGGTTTTCCCTACCTGATTTTTTTCTCTTTGCCTTTTCAAATCCCATTTGTCAGCAGGTCAAGTTTAGAATATGAAGCGTGGATGTAGTGGTAAAGCTATCCATCTCAGGTGAACTGAAAAAGTACGAAATGCTGTCTTTCCCTCTTGGCATTGTTTTCTAGTGAGTCTCGAAGGTATGCTACTACTGTAAGAAGTCCGGAGGGAATTCCAGACACACTTTAGTATGTTTCTAATTACAAAGTCATGGTTTCTACTCATGGTCTAGTCTTGGTTTGTAAATCTTGTACCGTGTGGGCAGTGCTCCAATCAAATGGTAACTTTTTTGTTTGTCATCTGATTTTATCTAATTTTCCAATAAAGTGATTAAGCCTGTAAACCTGTGAAATACACCATAGGATACAGGTATCCTAGATGTGCACATAATTACTAAATTTGGATCTGAACTCGAAAGCAAATTGATTTAATATAAGCAAAATACTTAGAGGTATGAAACATTTTCTGCACCTTTTATAGTATAAATGAAGGCGAATGTCAAGTATCACTGAGGAAGATCCACCTCTTGTTCATAGTGGGTCCCGCTTCCCTCCCCTATGCCCTTTTCCCTCTGTTTCTAAGCTAGTCATGCCAAGTAACAATCCCTTGTTATATTTCATTAGTTTTGTTTTCGGGAAGCAGGCCAGAAATACCATGTGTGAGGCATTGATTTCTGTCTTGTCTTCATTCTTATCACCGACGCTTGTTAATTCTTTCTTTCTGTCTCCCTCTCTCTCTTCCGGAACATGTATCCACAAAACTGCTTAGAATTCTTTAAGAAGAAGGATTTCAAGGATTAGGTGTATCCAACAGTGTAATCCTGGGTTGATGGAATGAATACTGACTGGGTTTCAGGTCTGAGATTGGTGGTGTGTTTACTTTTCGCATTCAGCTGTTGGAACGCCTGGGAATGGAAACTGCTTGCAGTTGTATACCCCTGCCTCCCCAGTTTGGTTCCTCATACATGATCGACACTTAGTACCTGATTTTAGTGGACAAATGAGTGATGACTCAGCGACCTGTCTTGCTTGACACAGGGAGTTAAACTTATGCTACAAGTGTTTAACATATTCAGCTAGGAGTGGAAAAAAATATGTGGTTTGAACACTAGAAATATTTTCATCCAGAAAAGTGTTAAGTCTCATGTTATGTCTCCAGCTCAAGAAGAATTACGTGCACAGATCATATGTGTGAGGATTGAATGAGTTAATACATCTAAAACACTTAGCAAGTGCCTGGTACACAGTAATGTTCAATAAGTACTAGCTATCATTGTTGTTGTCATTATTTTATTAAAAGAGAGAAAGTGAATAAGAAAGATGGTCGCCTGAGAAGAATGCTCTTGGCTCTCCCTAGTCCTTACGTCCCAGCGTTTTCTTTTGCTTTGCCACAAAAAGGTAGTAAGTACACTTAGGTACATTGTGATCAGGATCGTTGTTTTGAAATACGAGACAGATCATATCATAGGCCTTCTTAACACCCTGCAAAGGCATGCCATTGCTTTCAAAATGAAATTTGAAGTCTTTAGCATGACAGGTAAAGATCATGATTTGATCTCTTAGTTTAATCTGGTTTTATAAACCTTTCCTTATTCACAGTCCTTTGGCACAATTTGGGCTATGTGTCCCAACTGTGTGCTCCTGTAACATTCCGAGGTTAGGTCTGCTTCCTTGTTCATCTCCACAATTAGACATTGTTTTCTTTTGCCATTGTCTAGCACATGGATCAGCACATTTTTCTAGTTTTGTAAATGCTTTAGTCTTTGTGGGCTATACTGTCACTGTCGCAACTACTCGGTTCTGCCAGCATAGCACAAAAGCCAGCCATGGACCATACGCAAAGGAATGAATGTGACTGTGTTCCAATAAAACTTTATTTATGGACACTAAAATTGGAATTTCATATAATTTTCATGTATCATGAAATGTTATTCTTTTGATTTTTTTCATCCACTTAAAAATATAAGAATTTTTCTTAGTTTGCAGGCCATACAAAATCAGGCAGCAGGAAAAATTTGGCCTGTGTGATATTTGTTGCTCCCCAGTCTAGCAAAATGCCTGGCATGGAAATGGTGCTCAGCTAGTACACTTGAGTGTGTGCTGCAACTCACTGACACAAGGAATTGACATCCTCTGAAACACCATGCCTATTTCTACCTATAGGCCATGTGTCTTGCATCTTTTGTTACTGAAAATGTCCTCTCCAGTTTTTGTTTGTTTTAATTTTCTGCTTAGTGAGCTATTATTTGTTCTTCAGGATAGAAGATCAGCTCTTCAAAATAGAAGTCAGCTCTTCTCCAGGTAGAAAAGAAGAGATGGGGACTTTGGTGAGGGCACATCCCTCTGTGTTTCTGTGGAGCTTTGTATATATCATTAGTGTAACACTTTTTATACAGTGTGTATGTTGCTCTTTTCTGTCATGTTCTGAAGTTATACAATGACAGTATAGAACATGGCATTGGTAGTCATTTAGTAACAGTGAAATATTTTTATATAAATTCCTAATATCCTATTGAGACTGTTTGGCATCAGTTTAATTTACAATGATGAAACTATCTTTCACTATTGATAGTGAGGTAACCTCAGTGTCTAACAATGAAATGAATCCAACTAAAATTGAACAAAAATGTTAAATATTATTAAAAATTGAAAATAATTAAATCAGAAATTCAGGAAGTAACAGCGTTTTGTGTGGTATAAAATATCAGTTTTCTAATTTAATTTCAGACTTAGTTGAATTGAAATCTGTAGATGTATTTTAAAAATACTGTCTTTAAGCCTTTGCTTGGTTTTGTGTGGATACATGGCAATACTATTTAACCATAGGCATGTATTGCTATTCTTTCCTGGAAAGATGAAGGACACTGGTAGTACTAGAGATTTCGTGGTGAAATATAAAGGATTCTGACTAATGGTTATGTTATTTCAGCAAGTCAGCTGCTTTTAAAAGTTTACTTTGGGGCTTCCCTGGTGGCGCAGTGGTTGAGAGTCCGCCTGCCGACGCAGGGGACACGGGTTCGTGCCCCGGTCCGGGAGGATCCCACGTGCCGCGGAGCGGCTGGGCCCGCGAGCCATGGCCGCTGAGCCTGCGCGTCCGGAGCCTGTGCTCCGCAACGGGAGAGGCCACAACAGTGAGAGGCCCGCGTACGGCAAAAAAAAAGTTTACTTTGATGGGGTTTGCCTAGAAGAGATAGGAGGTATTTTATAACATATATTAGTTATTGTGTCAGATATTCTGTTATTATAAATTCTCTCAGATACTTTATACATGCTCAATATTTATTTACCGTGGAAATATCCAGTGCCTTATATCATATATCTCCCTGTTTCCCTGAGGAAATTTCCTGCATTCTCCCAAACTATAAGATTTCCAATTGAGATCAGTGTTATGGGTAGATTTCACCATAAATGTCTTAGGAAATCTCACTAGAAATCAAAAGTATATTGCCATGTGAGGTGAATAAGAAGCTTTTCCATTACTGATCATTTATTTTCACTCATTCTAATTATAGAAGATAGTAGTGAGTGTGATAGTTTAGGTTGCCATTATAAACAGAATGTCTGAATGCAGGCTGCTTATCTTTTATTGAGAGAATTGCATAGCAGTGATTGGAAATCAGTATGTGTTCGATTGGTACAGATGTTTATAAAATATATGCCACATTAATGTGCAAAAAAGAGCAACCCAATGCTTGGGTGAACTTACCTGGTATTTAACTTGTAGAAAGTCATATTTTGTAGAGGAAAAAAAAAGTCAAATTGCATTTATGGGACAAAACGGTGATGGCAAGTGTAACAGAATATACAGAAAAGGGACATTTCACACCAAGCCCCAACCCTTGGTCCATCGGTCAGTTGCCTTAATTTTAAGATAGAATCCAAAAACAACAGAATACACATTTTTCTCAAGTGCTCATGGAACATTCTCCAGGGTAGATCATATCTTGGGTCACAAATCAAGCCTTGGTAAATTTAAGAAAATTGAAATTGTATCAAGTATCTTTTCTGACCACAACGCCATGAGACTAGATATCAATTACAGGAAAAGATCTGTAAAAAATACAAACACATGGAGGCTAAACAATACGCTACTTAATAACGAAGTGATACTGAAGAAATCAAAGAGAAAATAAAAAAATACCTAGAAACAAATGACAATGGAGACACAACGACCCAAAACCTATGGGATGCAGCAAGATAGAATATATTTTCTTTTAAATTCACTGGATTAAACACCTTAATGATAGAAATTGTGTCATATATCTTTGTGTACATTGCAGTGTCTGGTACAGTGTCTTCTATATAACAAGAGCACGTACATTTCCTGAATTAAATTGTATTTATAAACAGTTCAGCGTGTATAAAAAGTAGTGCTCTCTAAAATACTCCCCTAGAATAACCTTTCCAAATATGTGCTATTTCTATAAATATATAAAAATTAAATCATGGTATCAGCATTCATTCATTGAGAGCCTATAGTATCTTAGTTATTTTTTTACACATTAACTCATTTAACTTGCAAAACAATGGTATGAGGTTGGTGTTAATCCCTCCCCCCCTCAAAAGAAACTGAGGCTCAGCAATTAAATAACATGAGTTTATGTGTAAAATAATAGTAGTATTTACTTTATAGGGTTTGTGAGGATTACCTGAGGTGGATTATAGACCAAACTTCCTGGTGCATGCTAAGCCTTCAGTAATTTAGCTATTATTATAAGGACATGCAGCTAAAAAGTTGTTGAGTTGGGATTACATCACTGTCAGTCTCGCTCCAGAGCCCATGTTCGTTTCATCATTGCATTCCAATTCCCTGCCTCAAATATAGAGTACAAATCATCATCCTTCCTGTTATGAGCTCCTAAAAGGTAAAGGATGAGAGTTTCTTTTGTATTATCTACTAGTACCCTGTATACTCGATAATAAATGTTGTTGACAGCTTGACTGGCTTGGCAGTGACAGTGTTTCTGGGTTTGTTTTCCATATGAATGATTGGTAGGATGCTTGGTTCTGGGAAGGACTCAGAGGAATGTTGTTACAGTAGGCCTTACATGTTATATTTTGAAAAGGTTTTAAATAATATGCCACCTGCATCTTGATTCTAAATGTTGTTTTCCTTATTGCTTGTGTAAAGCAGGGACTGAGAACAGTCACAGAATTCAGGTGTTGACAACATTTTCCAATGAGCTTTGTCAGTACATCTCAGTTTCATTCTGAAGCCATTTCTGGTGGTCGTGTCCTGGGACTTTTCAGAGTTAGGCTTTTTCACTTGAGAGGTAAAAAATTTCTATGTGTTTTGGAGGAGAGAGAATTAAAACAAGAAAACAAAGCAAAACACTGAGTCTCATAGCCCTGGAGAGTTTTCCTCAAAGGGAATTTGAGTAAAAATTGAGCTGTCAAGTGTCCTTGAGGTTCCTTGCTAGTCACATAATGATGCATCATTTGTCATATGTAGTTGTCTTTCTTTATTTGAGGATCCTGCTGCTGGTGGTGTTTCTCCATCCTTGTGCATGTGGAACTCAAAACAAACTCAGGACCTGCCCTTCTATACATGGAGGTGCTGAATGACTATTGTACTGTCAGGAGGTATAACCAATTGGTGTTACTCAGGGTTTTTTTCTGTCTTTTTTTTTTTTTTTTTTAACATTTTTATTGGGGTATAATTGCTTTACAATGGTGTGTTAGTTTCTGCTTTATAACAAAATAAATCAGCTATACATATACATATATCCCCGTATCTCCTCCCTCTTGCATCTCCCTCCCACCCTCCTTATCCCACCCCTCTAGGTGGTCACAAAGCACTGAGCTGATCTCCCTGTGTTATGTGGCTGCTTCCAACTAGCTATCTGTTTTACATTTGGTAATGTATATATGTCCATGCCACTCTCTCACTTCGGCCCGCCTTACCTTTCCCACTCCCCACGTCCTCAAGTCCATTCTCTACGTCTGCGTGTTTATTCCCGTCTTACCCTAGGTTCTTCATGACTTTTTTTTCCTTAGGTTCCATATATATGTATTAGCATACGGTATTTGTCTTTCTCATTCTGACTTACTTCACTCTGTATGACAGACTCTAGGTCCATCCACCTCACTACAAATAACTCAATTTCGTTTCTTTTTATGGCTGAGTAATATTCCATTGTATATATGTGCCACATCTTCTTTATCCATTCATCTGTCGATGGACACTTAGGTTGCTTCCATGTCCTGGCTGTTGTAAATAGAATGGCAGTGAACATTGTGGTACATGACTCTTTTTGAATTATGGTTTTCTCAGGGTATATGCCAAGTAGTGGGATTGCTGGGTCGTATGATAGTTCTTTTTTAAGTTTTTAAAGGAAACTCCATACTGTTCTCCATAGTAGCTATATCAATTGACATTCCCACCAGTGGTGCAAGAGGGTTCCCTTTTCTCCACACCCTCTCCGCCATTTATTGTTTGTGGATTTTTTGATGATGGCTTTCTGACTGGTGTGAGCTGATACCTCATTGTAGTTTTGATTTGCATTTCTCTAATGATTAGTGATGTTGAGCATTTCATGTGTTTGTTGGCAATCTGTTTATCTTCTTTGGAGAAATGTCTGTTTAGGTCTTCTGCCCATTTTTGGATTGGGTTGTTTTTTTTTTGATATTGAGCTGCATGAGCTGCTTGTAAATTTTGGAGATTAATCCTCTGTCAGTTGCTTCATTTACAAATATATTCTCCCATTCTGAGGGTTGTCTTTTCATCTTGTTTATGGTTTCCTGTGCTGTGCAAAAGCTTTGAAGTTTCATTAGGTCCCATTTGTTTATTTTTGTTTTTATTTCCATTTCTCTAGGAGGTGGGTCAAAAAGGATCTTGCTGTGATTTATGTCAAAGAGTGTTCTGCCTATGTTTTCCTTTAAGAGTTTTATAGTGTCTGGCCTTACATTTAGGTCTTTATTGCATTTTGAGTTTATTTTTGTGTATGGTGTTAAGGAGTGTTCTTATTTCATTCTTTTATATGTAGCTGTCCAGTTTTCCCAGCACCACTTAATGAAGAGGCTGTCTTTTCTCCACCATATATTCTTGCCTCCTTTACCAAAAATAAGGTAACCATATGTGCGTGAGTTTATCTCTGGGCTTTCTATCCTGTTCCATTGATCTATATTTCTGTTTTTGTGCCAGTACCATACTGTCTTGATTACTGTAGCTTTGTAGTATAGTCTGAAGTCTGGGGGCCTGATTCTTCCAGCTCCGTTTTTTGTTCTCAAGATTGCTTTGGCTATTCGGGATCTTTTGTGTTTCCATACAAAGTGTGAAATTTTTTGTTCTAGTTCTGTGAAAAATGCCCTTGGTAGTTTGAAAGGGATTGCATTGAATCTGTACATTGCTTGGGTAGTATAGTCATTTTCACGATGTTGATTCTTCCAATCCAAGAACATGGTATATCTCTCCATCTGTTTGTATCGTCTTTAATATCTTTCATCAGTGTCTTATAGTTTTCTGCATACAGGTCTTTTGTCTCCTTAGGTAGGTTTATTCCTAGGTGTTTTATTCATTTTGTTGCGATGGCAAATGGGAGTGTTTCCTTAATTTCTCCTTCAGGTTTTTCATCATTAGTGTATAGGAATGCAAGAGATTTCTTTGCGTTAATTTTGTATCCTGCTACTTTACCAAATTCACTGATTAGCTCTAGTAGTTTTCTGGTTTCTCTATGTATAGTAACATGTCATCTGCAAACAGTGACAGTTTTAATTCTTCTCTTCTGATTTGGTTTCCTTTTTCTTCTCTGGTTGCTGTGGCTAAAACTTCCAAAACTATGTTGAATAATAGTGGTGAGAGTGGGCAACCTTGTCTTGTTCCTGATCTTAGAGGAAATGTTTTCAGTTTTTCACCATTGAGAATGATATTGGCTGTGGGTTTGTCATATATGGCCTTTATTATGTTGAGGTAAGTTCCCTCTGTGCCCACTTTCTGGAGGGTTTTTATCCTAACTGGGTGTTGAATTTTGTTGAAAGCTTTTTCTGCATCTATTGAGATGATCATATGGCTTTTCTCCTTCAATTTGTTAATATGGTGTATCACATTGATTTGCAAAAACTGAAGAATCCTTGCATTCCTTGGAGAAACCCCTCTTGATCATTGTCTATGATCTTTTTAATGTGCTGTTGGATTCTGTTTGCTAGTATTTTGTTGAGGATTTTTTCATTTATGTTCATCAGTGATATTGGCCTATAGTTTTCTTTCTTTGTGACATCTGTGTCTGGCTTTGGTATCAGGGTGATGGTGAGCTTGTAGAATGAGTTTGGGAGTGTTCCTCCCTCTGCTATATTTTGGAAGAGTTTGAGAAGAATAGGTGTTAGCTCGTCTCTAAATGTTTGATAGAATTCACCTGTGAAGCCATCTGGCCCTCGGCTTTTGTTTGTTGGAAGATTTTTAATCACAGTCCCAATTTCAGTGCTTGTGATTGGTCTGTTTATATTTTCTGTTTCTTCCTGGTTCAGGCTTGGAAGGCTGTGCTTTTCTAAGAATTTGTCCATTTCTTCCAGGTTGTCCATTTTATTGGCACGTAGCTGCTTGTAGTAATCTCTCATGATCCTTTGTATTTCTGCAGTGTCAGTTGTTACTTCTCCTTTTTCATTTCTAATTCTATTGATTTGCGTCTTCTCCCTTTTTTGCTTGATGAGTCTGGCTAATGGTTTATCAAAGAGCTGTCAAGGAACAGCTTTTACTTTTATTGATCTTTGCTATCGTTTCCTTCATTTCTTTTTCATTTATTTCTGATCTGATTTTTATGATTTCTTTCCTTCTGCTAACTTTGGGGTTGTTTTGTTCTTCTTTCTCTAGTTGCTGTAGGAGTAAGATTAGGTTGTTTATTTGAGATTTTTCTTGTTTCTTGAGGTATTGTATTGCTATAAACTCCCCTCTTAAAACTGCTTTTGCTGCATCCCATAGTTTTTAGGTCGTCGTGTTTTCATTGTCATTTGTTTCTAGGTATTTTTTGATTTTTTCTTTGATTTCTTCAGTGATCTCTTAGTTATTTAGTAGTGTACTGTTTAGCCTCCATGTGTTTGTATTTTTTAAAGATTTTTTCTTGTAGTTGGTATCTAGTTTCAAGGCATTGTGGTCAGAAAAGATACTTGATATGATTTCAAATTTTTAAAATTTACCAAGGCTTAATTTGTGACCCAAGATATTGTATATCCTGGAGAATGTTCCATGAGCACTTGAGAAGAAAGTTTATTCTGTTGTTTTTGGATGGAATGTCCTATAAATATCAATTAATTCCATCTTGTTTAATGTATCATTTAAAGCTTGTGTTTCCTTATTTATTTTCATTTTGGTTGATCTGTACATTGCTGAAAGTGAGGTGTTAAAGTCCCCTACTATGGTTGTGTTACTGTTGATTTCCCTTGTTATGGCTTTTAGCATTTGCCCTATGTATTGAGGTGCTCCTATGTTGGGTGCATAAATATTTACAATTGTTGTATCTTCTTGGATGGATTGCTTGATCATTATGTAGGTCCTTCTTTCTCTCTTGTAATAGTCTTTATTTTAAAGTCTATTTTGTCTGGTATGAGAATTGCTACTTCAACTTTCTTTTGATTCCCATTTGCATGGAATATCTTTTTCCATCCCTTCACTTTCAGTCTTTATGTGTCCCTAGGTCTGAAGTGGGTCTCTTGTAGACAGCATATATATGGGTCTTGTTTTTGTATCCATTCAGCCAATGTATGTCTTTTTGTTGGAGCATTTCATCCATTTACAATGAAGGTAATTATCAATATGTATGTTCCTATGACAATTTTCTTAATTGTTTTTGGTTTGTTATTGTAGGTCTTTTCCTTCTCTTGTGTTTCCTGCCTAGAGAAGTTCCTTTAGCATTTGTTGTAAAGCTGGTTTGGTGGTGCTGAATTCTGTTAGCTTTTGCTTGTCTGCAAAGGTTTTGATTTCTCTGTTGAATCTGAGTGAGATCCTTCCTGGGTAGAGTAGTCTTGGTTGTAGGTTCTTCCCTTTCATCACTTTAAATACGTCATGCCATTCCCTTCTGGGTTGCAGAGTTTCCGCTGAAAGATCAGCTGTTAACCTTATGGCGATTCCCTTGTATGTTATTTTTCCCTTGCTGCTTTTAATATTTTTTCATTGTATTTAATTTTTGATAGTTTGATTAATATATATTAGTGTGTTTCTCCTTGGATTTATCCTGTATGGGAATCTCTGTGCTTCCTGGACTTGACTATTTCCTTTCCCATATTAGGGAAGTTTTGAACTGTAATCTCTTCAAATATTTTCTCAATCCCTTTCTTTTTCTCTTCTTCTCGGACCCCTGTAAGTTGAATGTTGGTGCATTTAATGTTGCCCCAGAGGTCTCTGAGACTGTCCTCAATTCTTTTCATTCTTTTTACTTTATTCTGCTCTGTGGTAGTTATTTCCAGTATTTTATCTTCCAGGTCACATATCCGTTCTTCTGCCTCAGTTATTCTGCTATTGATTCCTTCTAGAGAACTTTTAATTTCATTTCTTGTGTTGTTCATCATTGTTTGCTCTTTATTTCTTCTAGGTCCTTGTTAAATGTTTCTTGTATTTTATCCATTCTGTTTCCAAGATTTTGGATCATCTTTACTATCAGTACTCTGAATTCTTTTTCAAGTAGACTGCCTATTTCCTCTTCATTTGTTTGGTCGGGTGGGATTTTACCTTGCTCCTTCATCTGCTGTGTGATTTTCTGTCTTCTCATTTTGTGTAACCTACTGTGTTTGGGGTCTCCTTTTTGTGGGCTGCAGGTTTGTAGTTTCTGTTGTTTTTGGTTTCTGCCCGCAGTGGGTAAGTTTGGGTCAGTGGGTTGTGTAAGCCTCCTGATGGAGGGGACTGGTGCCTGTATTCTGGTGGATGAGGCTGGATTTTGTCATTCAGGTGGGCAGGACCACGTCTGGTGTTGTTTTTGGGGTGTCTGTGGCCTTATTAATATTGTAGGCAGCCTCTCTGCTAATGGGTGGGTTTGTGTTCCTGTCTTGCTAGTTGTTTGGCCTAGAGTGTCCAGCACTGTAGTTTGCTGGTTGTTGAGTGGAGCTGGTTCTTAGTGTTGAGATGGAGATCTCTGGGAGAGCTTTTGCTGTTTGATATTTTATGGAGCTGGCAGGTCTCTGGTGGACTAATGTCCTGATCTTGTCTCTCCCACCTCAGAGGCACAGGCCTGACACCAGGCCGGAGCACCAAGACCCTGTCAGCCACATGGCTCAGAAGAAAAGGGAGGAAAAATAAATAAATAAATAAATAAAATAAAAACATTAAAATACAAAACAAAAGAAAATTATTTAAAAAAATTTTTAAGTAATAAAAAAAGAAAGAAAGAAGAAAGCAACGAAAACCAAAAAAGAAATTCACCAATGATAGCAAGCGCTAAAATACTATACTAAAAAAAACACCCCCAAACCAAAAAAACAGACAGACCCCTAGGACATATGGTGAAAGCAAAGGTATACAGACAAAATCACACAAAGGCTACTTCCTCAATTTTGGGGTTATTCGTTGTCTATTCATGTATTCCACAGATGCAGGGCACATCAAGTCGATTGTGGAGATTTAATCCGCTGCTCCTGAGGCTGGTGGGAGAGATTTCCCTTTCTCTTGTTTGTTCACACTGCTCCTGGGGCTCAGCTTTGGATTTGGCCCCGCCTCTGCGTGTAGGTCGCCTGAGGGCATCTGTTCTTTGCTCAGACAGGACGGGGTTAAAGGAGCAGGTGCTTTGGGGGCTCTGGCTCACTCAGGCCAGGGGGAGGAAGGGGTACGGATGTGGGGTGAGCTTGAGGCGGCAGAGGCTGGCGTGACATTGCACCAGCCCGAGGGGCACCGTGCGTTCTCCCAGGGATGTCGCTGGTTCACTGGACCCTGGCAGTGGTGGGTTGCAGAAGCTCCCGCCAGGGGAGGTGTGGACAGTGACCTGTGCTCGCACACAGGCTTCTTGGTGGCGGCAGCAGCAGCCTTAGCATCTCATGCCCGTCTCTGGGGTCCGCACTGATAGCCGCGGCTCACGCCCATCTCTGGAGCTTGTTTAGGGGTGCTCTGAATCCCCTCTCCTCGCGCACTCCAAAACAGTGGTCTCTTGACTCTTCGGCAGCTCCTGGACTCCCTCCCGGCTAGCCGTGGCGCACTAGCCCCCTTCAGGCTGTGTGCACGCAGCCAACCTAGTCCTCTCCCTGAGATCCGACCTAAGCCCGAGCCTCAGCTCCCAGCCCTGCCCGGCCCGGCGGGTGTGCAGACAAGCCTCTCGGGCTGGTGAGTGCCGGTCGGCACCGATCCTCTGTGCGGGAATCTCCCCGCTTTGCCCTCCGCGCCCCTGTGGCTGTGCTCCCCTCCGCGGCTCCGAAGCTCCCCCCTCCGCCACCCGCAGTCTCCGCCCGCGAAGGGGCTTCCTAGTGTGTGGAAACCTTTCCTCCTTCACGGCTCCCTCCCACTGGTGCAGGTCCCGTCCCTATTCTTTTGTCTCTGTTGTTTCTTTTTTCTTTTGCGCTACCCAGGTACGTGGGGAGTTTCTTGCCTTTTGGGAGGTCTGAGGTCTTCTGCCATCGTTCAGTAGGTGTTCTTCAGGGGTTGTTCCACGTATCCGTGTATTTCTGATGTATCTGTGGGGAGGAAGGTGATCTCCACGTCTCACTCCTCCACCATCTTGAAGGTCTCCCCTGTAGTTTTTTTTTTATTGTGGTAGAATATACGTAACATAAAATTTATCATTTTCACTATTTTTTAAGTTCAGTGGCACTAAGTATATTCAAATTTTCATGCAACCATCACCACCATCCATCTCTACAGCTTTTTTCATCCTCCCAAACTAAAATTCTGTGCCCATGAAACACTAACTCACCATTCTCCTCTCTCAGCCCTTGGTGACCGCCATTCTGCTTTCTGTCTCTGAATTTGACTGCTTGTTTTAGTTTTATAATTCCATGATTTATTGGTTTAAACTGAGACCTACATTCTTTGTTTTTCTTTATTATTGGTTATTATCCAATTATTGGGATTGATCTATGCAAGGATGTGAACTTAAGGCAGTAAATATTCTACTTTGTTTCTTTATATAGTAACTTCTTAAATTTTGTTATCACATCCTGAGGGCAAGACCTGTATCTATTCTGTTTACCACTATATTACCAGTGTCTGATACATTGTTGTACATTGTGGAAAAACAGTAAATGTATATAGAATAAATAGATGCTGCTGATCTTCATCACTGGAAAAGTTTACTTACTTAAGAAATAATTTAGGGCTTCCCTGGTGGCGCAGTGGTTGAGAGTCCATCTGCCAATGCAGGGCACATGGGTTCATGCCCTGGTCTGGGAAGATCCCACATGCCACAGAGTGGCTAGGCCCGTGAGCCATGGCCGCTGAGCCTGCGCGTCTGGAGCCTGTGCTCCGCAATGGGAGAGGCCACAACAGTGAGAGGCCCGCGTACCGAAAAAAAAAAAAAAAAAAAAGAAATAATTTAAAAGTCTTTTACCAGAACTTTGTACTATGTAGGAGACCAGCTAAATCAGGCACTCTTACTCTTTCTGTGACTCTCTAAATTTTTAAAAATTAAAAAAATTTAATTTGGGCTTATGCCCCCAAATCATTTATTTATTCTTTGATTTATTCATCCATCAAATAGTTTCTGAGTACTGATCTCTTTTAGGTGCTGCCTGTGCAGTGGTGCACAAAATGGCCTTGATCTTTGAACTCATGGAGAGAGTCCTAGTGGAAAGCACAGGCTGTAAAGAGTAAACACACAGCTGATACATTAATTGTAAACTATGTGAAGGAAAAAGATGGGATGCTACCAAGAAGACCTATGATGGGCAGACAGCTTTAAAATGAAGGAAGTGGAGAAATGATAACTGTTTTCACGTTTGTGACGAGCTGTGCTCTCATGTAATACAGCAAGAGGGCTTGTTTGAAAGACTCAGTGAGGTCGTAGGATAAACATTCTTAGAACACAGATTTTGGCTAATAGAGCTCTTCAAAGATAAAATGCATGGCCTTTACCAGGTTGTTTTTCCTATTACTGGAGCTAGTTAAGCATGGCTTTATGGAGATACTGTATTCAAACACTGGCAGGTTGGTTTCCAAACCTGGTTAGATGTCAGAATCATCAATTTATGTGGAAAAGTCCAGCCCATTGCTTGGTATTTAATAGTTCTGCTTAATAAGTGCTACTTGAATCTGACTTTGAGTTGCTTTTTGGTATATATAGTGATAGCAGCCAAGATGAGAAGTATCTGAAAACTGAAAATAGCTTTAAATTATTTCCAACTCGCAAACACAAAATTAATTACTCAGCAGCATTTGTTAATATACTGATTAGGTCTGCATATTGGTATCTTGTGCCAAATTTGACTCACTAATATTCTAAATGTACACAGTAACCTTGAGGATGTAGCTTCCTAATTATTTGCCTTTTGGTGCCTAAAATAGAATCAAGATTTGTGATGCCAGTTGGGTCTTTCTGTTATAGAACCCAGTGGAGTAACGTGTATTTAAAAAATTTGGTTAATTTGTTTCACAGTTCTCACAAAGATATCAGTCAATAATCAGCTATCAAGTATTTCAGGAGCATCTCCTGTGTCCTAGGCACTATTCATGAAAAGTGGATCTAAGGTTGGTAATTTTCACTTTGCCTCTATCGATGAGACCAGTTGGGTAGGCTTTGTGAGGAACTTGTTGCTGTTATATCAGTTATTGTAAAAGTGTAATGGTGTTTTGCCTCTTGATTATGCTCTGTTTGAAGTAACCTTACATTATGGCTTAACTTACAACTAATTTATCATACGTCCATACTGAATCTCCTGTTTCACCTAACTATAAATGGTCAATATTTAAAGATGTAAGTAGTTGAGTGAATAAGATAGGTTATTCAATGGAATGACCTGGCTTCAACACATTCTACTGATAAGCACTTTCATATTATTTTAATTCATTAAGTAATCCTATACATCTTACAATGCAGTTTATTACTCACACTGTGGTATTGGGCTAGTAATAAGGTCCTTTTTTATAATCAAGTCCAGCAGAGCTACCATGCTGTGTGATGGTAAATATATGGGTGTACTGCTTGCCTGAAAAATTGGATATTGGAATGTTAGACTTACTATGAATTTAAGTCTCAAATGGTACCCAGTAGCAACAGGAAGTCTTCTTTCCTTTTTCTTGTTATATTTATTAATAAATACTTTTAAAATACATTAACCGGGAAAATCGTGATCTACTTAATCCTATTTTAGTTCAAGCCTGTTAACATGCTATGATTAGAGATTTGTACGTAGGTAGTGGCAGGCATTGGTTTCTATTGTGCTGCCCTTACTGTAAATACCACAAGTTTATAAGCTGCAAAACTTGAATTTATCTCACTGAATTCCATATAGTAAAATTCTACCTCATTTATAGTCTGATAACCTAATCCTTCTTACATAGCCTATCCCACTGAATTTACTGATCCTTTGTCCATAAACTGCAAATGCTTACTAATAGGCTAAATTCACATGACAGTATCTGCAGATAATCTAAATGTTCCCCTTGTGAACCTGTATGATTTTATATATGGGACCATGAATGCCTCTTGGGCAAGGAATTAATTTCCAGCATTTTAGTAAGAAGGGTGTGTAAGAGTGTGTTGAGGCCCTGAACTCTTTTTGTTAACTGGGTGAATTTCAGAGCAATGTTTGTCTGCAGCATGAGTGCACTTACATTATTTTCTGCAAACTACATTTTCCTCCAGTATTTAGATTTAAGTAATTTTTTTTCTAACCTTGCAATAATTGGGAAAAGAGGATTTTATTTTTTCTCTTCTATGAGTGCATTTTATTGTGGAGTATTTAACAATATTATAATATCAAAAACATACTGAGTCTCTATTGTTATTGGTGAGATTAAATTTTAAATACTATGTTTTAGATTGGATTAGTTCCCACTAAATTTCCAAATATTTGTTTCTGTAGTGTAATTTTAGGAATAAGACAAAGTCTGAGATGAAATAATTCGGATACAATTTCACTCTTGTAGAGATTTTTCTACTTTCGTGCTTAGACAAAATTTAATAAGAGTGTAAGCAATGGAAGTTTGAAGGTACTAAGAAAAATGGGAGATATTTTCTTTCTGACTATAGGCACCTTTGTGCCTTCACAAAACATCTACAGAAGTTAAAATAACAACACTATTATAAACCAGCAGTTTGTTTAATCGGAAATGCTGAGATATGAGGAAGATGGTATGTGTGCCTTTCATTAGTTTCAATGTGATACATTAACCTACAGGAAAATAAAAGTAATAAAAATAAGAGTTTTATTACAGATGAAATATTTTGTTATTTTTATATTTACCTTAGGAGAAGTACAGACATCAACTTTTAATAATGTGACAATCAGATAATTAATAGTTATTGATAATTCTCCAGGCACTAGATGTATATCAGTTGGTATAGTTCTTACTGTCACTGTTAAATCACTTTTATTCAATGTCTACTGGATATGACTAAAAAATTAGCCCTTAGAAATTCTAGATTTCTACAGATTCTATCTGTAATGTTGTACATTCATTATAAAATGACTTAAGAACACTTGAAAATTATATACAAATGTATGATTTATTTAGCATTCATGTGCTGAGAGCTCAACCAAGCATTTTACAAATGTGGTGGTGGGTACTAGCTTTGTTTTACAGTTGAAGCAAACTGAGGTTTCTAGAAGAGCTTAGTGGAGTTGCTGAGATGCTAACTCTGGTCTACTTAATGCAAACCCTGGAGATCATTGACTATCTTATACTACAGCTCCAAATTAATGTTTTTATATGGATGTTTTGAATGCTGGAAAAATATAGTAAGAAGATATAAAAATTAGTGGAGAACAGTATATTTCTTAACCACATCTAAGTATGATAATGAGGCTACCTCAATGGGCCGCCTTCCTTTATGCTTTTATGGTAATTGGAAAAGCTGTTTGGGGGCACTTTTCAGAGTACACTGAATTATTTTAACATACAGTACTTTGCACTATGGCATTCCCATCAGCATTTGAAGAGGCAAACAGAAGGAAGAGTTTATTTTATATGGTAAGATAAATTGCTGTAAAAGGAAAAACCATAGACTAGATGCTAGCAGAACAGAGTTCAGATCTAAGATCTCATTTTTTTTTACCTTGTACATGTCATAAAGTTTTCAGAATATTGGTTTCCTCGTATGCAAAACAAGGAATGTAATTCTCTTATTACTTTCTAGGGGTGATAAATGGATGGAATGACAAAATGTATTGCTTGTGATGGCTTAGTCATTTGAAAGATTATAATATCGGACTTTTACATGAATTTTTTAATATCTGGAATGGACAAATGAATGTGTATAAATTGCTCCATATCTAATGCTTAGTTTCTTTTTGACTTTTCTTTGAGAGCTTTTCATGGTGGTAATGTTATCTGCCAAATCAGAAGTCCTGCCTGCTATGTCAGGACTAAGGGGGTTGGAACTATATATAATCTTCATATTCTCAGCAGCTGTTAATTCCTGACGCATACTAGGCACACAAGAAGTGCTTATTAAATGAATGAATAGTCTCAGGAATTTGAGGCTTCTCACTTGCTTTTTGATAATCTCTGTAAGAAGGATGGGTACTAGGGAACATGATGATTTCATATTGTATCACCTTTTGGTCTTAAGATATTTCCAAAATTCACTTACCAATTTTAAGTAATTTATTACTTTGCAAAATGTTATGAAGATCTGAAATTATGCATTCAATATGATGATTCTACAAATGACTAGATACCGAAGTTCTCATGGCTTTGCCTTTCTTTTTCAAAAAGCTGCTTGCATATGCTACAGGATTTCCCTTCTTGTAATATGTACTTGGATGGAGATTTTCATTGAGAAGCATAATTAAATAACAAAATTTACTGGTTGAGAAAAGTTGGTCATTTGATTGCAACAATTGTCCTTTCTGTCAATTTCAGTCATTTGATTTTTCTCTATTTGACCCCACAATTTTCTCTCAAAGGTCATTTCTCTCATCATGTACAATATGGGGCCTAAAATGTTGGCAATAAAATGGATGGTGTCAGGTATTTTTCTAAACACCAAATGACTGCAATCATTTTTCTTCTGTGCAATCCTGGTGCATCTAAATAGATGGAAATACCAGAAAGCCAGATTTTGGACAGATATTTGGACATGTTAACAATTCCATCATTTTGTTTATTCCTTAGTGATAGCAGATATACTTAAAATGTGTCCATTATAAAGTTGGGCTTTTATAGTAGCAGTATTTTTAGTACAGTATAATATTTCTTTAAGATGAATTCTAGGCATATCATCTTTGGATCAGACCCAAAAGATGTTGTAGAGTGTGATGGTGTATTAAAATACTTCTATTTTAACAAGTTTTGGCAGTGTCATAATGAAAAAAAAAAAAAAAACAGTAGGTACTAGCATATGTTCACACATTTAAAATTTATAATTTTTCTGTTACCACTTTTCCTTTTTCATTCTTGAGAAGCATTATTATCTTATAAACTTAATTTTAAAAAGAATAATAACGATGTGAAATATTTAACATTTAACCACTTAACCATTTCCAGGACTATGATATTTTTATAGCTGATTTTGGTTGCTGTATTTTATTTGTCTTAAAATGCTTGATCAAAAGAAGACAGTACAGGGCTTCCCTGGTGGCGCAATGGTTGAGAGTCTGCCTGCTGATGCAGGGGACACGGGTTCGTGCCCCGGACCGGGAAGATCCCACATGCCGCGGAGCGGCTGGGCCCGTGAGCCATGGCCCGTGAGCCATGGCCGCTGAGCCTGCGCATCCGGAGCCTCTGCTCCGCAATGGGAGAGGCCACAATAGTAAGAGGCCTGCGTACCGCAAAAAAAAAAAAAAAAAAGACAGTACAGTTGTCCCCGCTCATCCTTGAGGAATACATTCCAAAACCCCCCAGTGGATACCTGAAACCTCAGATATTACTGAACCCTGTATGAACTATATTTTTTCTTATACATATATACTTATAATAAAGTTTAATTTATAAATTAGGCCCAGTAAGAGATTAACAATAACTAAAAATATAAAATTAAAACAATATAATTTAATACAAGTTATGTGAATGTGGTATCTCTCTCTCAAAATATCTTACTGTACTGTACTCAGCCTTCTTCTTGTGATGATGTGAGATGATATAATGCCTGTGAGATGAGATGAAGTGAGGTGAATGATGTAGGCATTGTGACGTAGCGTTAGGCTATTATTGACCTTCGGATAATATGTTAGGAGGATCATCTGCTTCAGGTGATCCTGAATCATCGAACTGTGATGATGTCAATGGTTGGATGTCAGGGGCAGACGACGTGAAGGGTTAGGGATCCTGGAATTGAGTGGGATGGCGCCAGAGTGCATCATGCTACTCAGAATGGCATGCAATTTAAAACTTATGAATTGTTTATTTTGGGAATTTTCCATTTAATATTTTCAAGCCACACTTGACTGCAAGTAACTGAAACAGTAGAAAGTGAAACTGAGGATAACAGGAGACTACTGTAATCCAGAAGAAAAAATATTTTATGTGGTAGTGCACTCAATTATTTAAACATCTGATCAATCGTTTTTCATGATGCTGTCAAAATTCATTTCATTAACTTGTTTATAATTTATTCCTTTGCAAAAAAGGAATAAGAAAGGACTTATTATAACTAAGTCCTGTTTATGAGGACTTCTGAAAGTACTTTTAGTAATTAGTGTGATTAGGATGGGGGTGTCTTTATTCAAGATGATTTTTCTTTATAAAATCATAGACTGGGGCTCTAGAAGTCATTAGTTTACTTCCCCATTTAAAGCAGAAATTATCTCTGTAGTATGCTTGATAAGTCCATTTATTCATTAATTCAACAAATATTAATTGATTACCTACTATGAACCAGGTACTCTTCCACTCATTGTGAAAAAGCAGTGAACCAAATAAGTAAACTCCCTGCCTCACAGAGTTTGCTTCCTAGTGGGAAGATATGGACTAGAAAACAAAATCACTGTAATAACAGGCAGTGATAAATGCTAGGAAAAAAGTCAGGGTGAAGGGATATGATTTTACATAGGAAGATTAGTGAAGATCCTTTTGATATGGTGCAGAGCCCTAAATGAACTGGGAACAAGCTGTGAGGCTCTATGTGTAAAGAACATTAGAATCATAAGGGTCAGCACATGCAAAGGACCAGGGGCATGGTGTGCTTAGCAAGGAGTCAGTATGGCTGGAGCAGAGGGAAAATGGTAGGAGAGCTGTCCAGGGGACAGATCACATAGCACAGATCAACATCGTAGCATGTCTGTCATGCTTCATGGGCAAGAAGACTGTTTCTCAACACTCAACATATTTTGTCTCTTTAGTCCACAAACAACCTTATGAGATAAGAAATATTATCCTAAGTTTATAGTTGACAGTTTAAGTAACTTCCTCATGTCCAAAGCACACACTTGTAATGAACATTTGTGGTGAGCTAGGGATCTCTCTCTCTTTTTTGTCTTGTAGGCAGATATTTAAAAGGTTGATGGGAATTACTGAAGAGCAGTGATAGAAATGGGTGGGGAGAAGATGTGTTAGTCACAGAATTTGGTGACTTCCATTTAAGCGACAGTGTCAGTGCTTGCAATTGCTATTTACAATTGATAAGCAATTGACAATTCACTTGGCAAAATATGGTGAAAAATTGCAGTGGCTCCATCAGCCTGAGGAGGATTTCACTTTCTTTTCCTAGCTGTAGGCTCTGATATACTTCAGCTAGTAGTAAAACAAATATAAAATGCTGAAATAAATATAAACTGTATATTCAGTTTCAGTTTCTATGCCTTGTAAATCTATTTCCTTTCCAGCTTTAAGTGCCTATACTATAATATGATGGTTATCTTAAAAATCAGTCATTTGTGGCCTCATATATTTCAGATCTTTAGATGATACCAGATATTAACATAACTCATAGATCTCTTTGGTTTAAAGTATGACAATTTTCTAGAACTAGAACAAAAAATTTCACAATTTCTATGGAAACGTAAAAGACCCTGAATAGCCAAAGCAATCTTGAGAAAGAAAAACGGAGCTGGAGGAATCAGGCTCCCTGACTTCAGACTATACTACAAAGCTACAGTAATCAAGACAGTATGCTACTGGCACAAAAACAGAAATATAGATCAATGGAACAGGATAGAAAGCCCAGAGGTAAACCCACCCACATATAGTCACCTTATCTTTGATAAAGGAGGCAAGAATATACAATGGAGAAAAGACAGCCTCTTCAATAAGTGGTGCTGGGAAAACTGGACAGCTACATGTAAAAGAATGAAATTAGAGCACTCCCTAGCACCATACACAAAAATAAACTCAAAATGGATTAAAAACCTAAATGTAAGGCCAGACACTATCAAACTCTTAGAGGAAAACATAGGCAGAAAACTCTGTGACGTAAATCACAGCAAGATCCTTTTTGACCCACCTCCTAGAGAAAAGGAAATAAAAACAAAAATAAACACATGGGACCTATAAAACTTAAAAACTTTTGCACAGCCAAGGAAACCATAAACAAGACCAAAAGACAACCCTCAGAATGGGAGAAAATATTTGCAAATGAAGCAACTGACCAAGGATTAATCTCCAAAATTTACAAGCAGCTCATGCAGCTCAATACCAAAAAAACAAACAACCCAATCCAAAAATGAGCAGAAGACCTAAATAGACATTTCTCCAAAGAAGATATACAGATTGCCAACAAACACATGAAAGGATGCTCAACATCACTAATTAGAGAAATGCAAATCAGAACTACAATGAGGTATCACCTCACACCAGTCAGAATGGCCATCATCAAAAAATCTACAAACAATAAATGCTGGAGAGGGTGTGGAGAAAAGAGAACCCTCTTGCACCATTGGTGGGAATGTCAATTGATACAGCCACTATGGAGAACAGTATGGAGGTTCCTTAAAAAACTAAAAATAGAACTACCATACCACCCAGCAATCCCACTACTGGGCATATGCCCTGAGAAAACCATAATTCAAAAAGAGTCATGTACCACAGTGTTCATTGCAGCACTATTTACAATAGCCAGGACATGGAAGCAACCTAAGTGTCCATTGACAGATGAATGGATAAAGAAGATGTGGCACATATATACAGTGGAATATTATTCAGCCATAAAAAGGAACGAAATTGAGTTATTTGTAGTGACGTGGATGGACCTAGTGTCTGTCATACAGAGCAAAGTAAGAGAAAAGCAAATACAGTATGCTAACACATATATATGGAATCTTAAAAAAAAAAAAAGATTCTGAAGAACCTAGGGGCAGGATAGGAATAAAGACGCAGATGTAGAGAATGGACTTGAGGACATGGGTAAGAGGAAGGGTAAGCTGGGACGAAGTGAGAGAGTGGCGTGGACATATATACACTACCAAATGTAAAATAGATAGCTAGTGGGAAGCAGCCACATAGCACAGCGGAGATCAGCTGGGTGCTTTGTGACCACCTTTAGGGGTGAGATAGGGAGGGTGGGAGGGAGGTGCAAGAGGGAGGGGATATATGTATACATATAGCCGATTCACTTTGTTATACAGCAGAAAATAACACAACACTGTAAAGCAATTATATAAAGATGATAAAAAAAAAAAGAGTATGACAATTTTCTTCTTTTTACCAGCAGAGGGCCCACTTCACAACTGTTTCCTTTTGTCGGTAAAAAGCACAGATGAGTTAGAAAGGAAAGTTAAAAAAAAAAATGTCTAAAGCAGTGAACTTTCATATTATCTGTATGTAGTTTACAAAACTATCCGATGGAAGGGAATTTAGGATCTAGTCAATACTCCTATTATCAGGACAGATTTTTTATTGTTCCAAGTCATCCAAGGAGAGAAAATTTGTTTTTATAAATTGAGAGAAGAAAAAAATGCAATAATAAATCCTTGCTATGAGTGTTAAAGGTATTAAGAAAGAGAAAACAGGCTTATTTTGTTGAACAGAGCTTGATAATGAAAAGCAAATTTTAATGAATATATGATGTGGGGGTAGATTATCCAAGGTTTACTTGCTTTGCAGTTGTTTCTTCTCCAGATGTGACTTTCCATTGGCAGGTACACATATCAGAAAGAGCATCAAATTTGAGTCGGGTGCTTACCGTTTGTGCAGCTTAGGGCATCTGACCTGTCTCTACCTCACTTTTCTTATTTGTAAAATGCACGTAGTAAGCCCTGCCTGATTTATTTGTGTGGGTAACTGGAAAGAAAGCAGGAGGTACATAGAGAGAACCTGCATTCTAGTCCAGCTCTGTGACCCTAGACAAGTCATTGAGCATCAGTGGATTACATTTTCCTGCTTCCAGAATGAACAATTTGGACTAGATTAACTGTGATGTAGGTGGTATGTGGTCCCTGAAAGCACTTCTGTGCCAAGATCTTGCCTTAAAATGGCTAGTAAAATGGAAGGTGCTATATAAATATAACTGAATAATTAAGCATGTATTTCCCCCATATTTTAAATTAAATTATGTTGTATGTGAATTTGCAGCAGCATATCTGTATTCAGAAGCCACAATGGATCTGTCTTTAAGATCTGATAGGAAAGAGAGAAAGAGGCAAGGCTAAAGGCAATATGAGTAAAGGTAGAACCCTTAAAAGATAGCCAGAGTGACTGGTCATCAGGATGTGACACTTCTTCCCAGGCTTCTTCCTTCCCACAGTGAAAGCAACCCTCGAGTTATAAACACACAACTTACGAATTCATTCACTTATTCATTGAGTCACTAATTGAGCAGTTATCTTGCTCATTTTCTTTGTCTTAAAGGCATTACACACTGTCACGTTTCCCACTGGACTTGGAGATGCTGTTTTTTCTTCCTCTCTAACTCATGTCTGAGCAGAGACAAGATGCTTCCTTCTCTTTTACAGTACAGCTATTTTTAGCTCAAGTAATTTTTCTTCAGCACGTTTTTGCCCTCCCCCCCACCTTCTAGCTGTTGCTTAGTAATCTCAGAGACACCTGTTCTCCTTCACCCTTTCCAGCTCTCTTTTTATTTCATTTAGATGAGCTGAAAAGAACCTGTATGTGGACTAGAAGTTTAAGAGCAGTGCTGGTCATCTACTCCTTACAGCGATAAGGGAAACCAGGCTTTGAAGTGAAAAATAGATGTAACAAAGGCTCCATTTCTAGTAACCTTGAAAGGGCCTTGAAGTACCCATCAGAATTGACATAAAAGTTTCCATCTTTTTTTTCCCTTTCTTTAATTAAACATAGCTGCTCTTAAGTGTTGGTATTCATGATAAAATGATACTTTTTATTAGTTATTTGTTTTGTTTTTTAATAAAAAGCTTTATTGAGGAAAAATTGATATGCAAAACACTGCACATGTTTAATGTATACAATTTGATGAGTTTGGACATATGCATATACCCATGATACCAGCACCACAATCAAGGTAACAGACATATCCATCACCTCCAAAAGTTGCTTTGTGTTTTTCATTAGTTAATTGATATTGAGATGGTTTAACCCACCGTTATCCATTTATAATATATGGCATTTTAGATAAATGTAAATTAAATATGCTTTTATAGACTTATCTGTGGATCTATAATTAGGACATTTGTTACTTATGGCGGAAAATACAGAAATTAACTTTTAGACTTTTATGCGTCAGTAGGAACTTTCTAATCTTTCTGAGCCCACTTCTTTTTTTTTTTTTTTTTTTGCCGTATGTGGGCCTCTCACTGTTGTGGCCTCTCCCATTGTGGAGCACAGGCTCCGGACGAGCAGGCTCAACGGCCATGGCTCACGGGCCCAGCCGCTCCACAGCACGTGAGATCCTCCCAGACCGGGGCACGAACCCGTATCCCCTGCATCGGCAGGCGGACTCTCAACCACTGCGCCACCAGGGAAGCCCCTGAGCCCACTTCTTATCGAAAGATTGCACATGAGGAATCTGAAAGGTTTTACTGCAGTCTGCTTTTTGTTCTTTTGAAATCCAGCAAGTCACACATAGAAACATATTTATGTTTAATTTCTTTAAGCATATTTATTGTGCATCTACTATATACTAGGCATTGCTTTAGGTACTTGGGATGTGTAAGTGAACAAGACAGATCGAAACCTTTGTCACTCATGGAGTCTAAATTCTAACAGTTGAGGAGCAAGGGGAAAGCAGTTAACATAATAAATAAACAAATTTTATAGTATAGTAGTTGCTTAAAAGTGCAGTAGTAAAAAGAAAAATAAAGCAGGTGTGGAGGGTCGGGAGTGCTAGTCTGTGGTGAGTGGGTTACAATTTTAAACAGGATTTCAAGGGAAGCCTCATTTAGCAGCTGAGATTGGGCAAAACTTGAAGACAAAGGAGAAAATCACGGAGACATACCTAAGATAAGAGCATTCCAGGCAGAGGAGACAGTCAGTGCAAAGACCTTGATGTGTGGCATGTCTGGTGGGTTTGAGGCTCATTGAAGGGATCAGTTACTGGCCTACAGTGAGTGAACAGAAGGGTAGGAGGAGGAGCGGAAGTCAGAGAAAAGGGGCACCGGTCATGGCTGGGCTCGTAAGCTAGTGCTTGGACTTTGGATTTTACTCTGAGATGGAAGCCAACTGAGGGTATTGAATAGGAAAATTACATGATCTGACTTAAGTTTTTAAAGGATCCTTCTGGCTGCTGTGTCGCAAATAGGTTGTTGGTAGATAAAAATAGAAGCCAGAGGACCTGTTAGAAGACTAATGCGAGATGATGATGGTGAGCGAGGAAAGGATTCAAGAATATATGTAAGGAAGTGATTATAATAATTTTCCATGGAATTTTAATCTATTTAGGAGGGTGGAGAGATCAGAAGGGTGAAGGACAGTGAAAATGAGTAGGATTAATGCTCTGCAAGTTCCTAAGAGGTTTAAGCATTGTCAGAGTGATCTGAGGAACAAGGAGGAAATGATCAGGAGATGGGATGCAAGAAATTTAGATTTTGGAGGATTTGTAGGTAATAAGGTGAGGAATGTGACTTGAGATTTAGTGCTTAGGATAGGGTATAGGGCATGATTATTGGAGGAAAGAAATTTGGGGAGAGGCCAGGGTGTTGGAAGGCCTATTTATGTAAGAATTGAAATAGCCAAAAATTAAGATAGGATTTTAGAGAGTCATAGTAAGCTAGGAGCTAAAATAGTCAAATGATAAGAGAAATGACTAGGTATTTGTAGATGATGTCAACATTGTGGGCTTGGGGTGATTATATCTGATGAAATTCCAAGCTAGGGAATTTTATGGAGGAGAGAAGGAGACTGTAATGAGAAGAATGTATTGCAATATGAGAATGTAACTGGAAAGGGACGCTGCAGTGAGAAGCAAGGAGGACACCTACTTCACTTCCAGGCCCGATTGTAGGAGAGAAAGCCAACTCTTGAGACGTAAGGGAAGCAGGCTGCTCAGGGAGGAACCAGGGTTTCTCTTAGTTCCTTTAAGGAGGTTGAAGATGACAAGATCGCTACATTCCCACTAAAAGGAAAAACCAAGAAATGTCTTTTATGACTGAAGTGTATGCCTCACAGGACACTTCTTTTTTATCCCAAGGAATCAAATCTACCAATATTTACTGAATACCTGTAATATGTAGAGTACTATAGCCTATGGTCTATGCAAACGCAATGAAGCAGAAGCCACTGCAAGACTTAATTGCTGTGACCTGCCCTCTTATGTCATTGCCAGTCCCTGAAGATTTTTTCCATTGGCTGGACAAAGGGACACATGATATGGTTTACACAACCGAAAGAGACTGGAGGATTGAGGGTCCTCTGGGCTGGTGTTAAAACCATCTAGCTCTTATTTTTCTGGTAATGCTGTTCTGTTCATACTACTACGGGATCTCTTGTTTCCAAGTTTTATTTGCATTAAAACCATTTGACAGCATCATCACTTAAGAGCAGTTAATAGTAGCTTCTCATAGTTTCTTCTGATGTTTAAATAGTTCTTAAATAGTTGTAATCATAGCATATTTTTGTTTTACTTTTTATATACAAGTGAATCACTATATATTATGTCACCTAGAGGATAAAAGATGTCAGTTCAATACATTTATTTTCCAGATGAGGGAGCACAGAGAGAAGTTTAGCAACTTAACTGACTTGCAGAGCTGATATTTCAAGGAAGCAATAGAACCTCAAAGAAGGTCTTATGGACCAATGTTCTTGCTCTGATGTTCTTTCCCCTGCCTTTTAGAATTCCTATAAAATATTTATAAATTACAGTGATACCGTTAGGCAGGGGGAAGGTAGCAGTGGAGTATAATGCTGATCCTGAAGCTTTTTATTTACAGCAGTATGTTTTATTCCTCGTACTACGTGAGTCCCTCTTATGTCCCTCTCCCAAAGGCAATCACTGTTCAGATTTCTGTCTTTACAGGTTCATTCTACCTGTTTTTGACCTTATGTAAACTGAATCATAGAGTATGAACCTCTTTGGGTCTGGTGTCTCTTGCTTAACATTATGTTTGTGAGAGTCACCATTATTGATATGAGAGGGAATGGTTTGTTTTCTTTGCTACCCAGTATTCTATAATATGAGTATGTCACAATTCACTTATTTTTTCAATCTAAACAATTGGAATGGGATTGTTTGGGGATATCTATCTAAACAATCTAAATGGAAAAACATTTAGATTGTTTCAGTTTGGGGATATTCCATGTAATACTGCTTTGATCATCTTTGACAGTTTTTGGGGTGCACATATTTATGTGTATCTGCTAAATATATACCAGTAGTGAAATTGCTGGGTCATACATAGAGTATGTATCTGTTCAGTTTTCGTAAATACTGTCAAACATTTTTCCAAAGTGTTTGTACCAATTCTGACCTCCCTCTTGTAATGTGTGAGAGTTCCATGTTCACCGTGTCCTGGCCACCAGCTAATATGGAATCTAGTTCACAACTACCATGATATCAAGGTACTGACTATCTATTATGTACTGGAAGTTATAGTAAGTGTTGCAGGGAATAAAAAGAAAGTATATGATGTGGTTGTCTTGAGCTTCTCCTAATGTACTTTGAATAGCTAAGACATATGAAGAAACTAAAGAATGACACAGGGCGTATATAATAAAATGCTAAATCATAGGACTAGTCTAAAAGCCACATTTATTATTTTTTATGATTTAATTTTGGTTGCTATATTTGTTTTTTGTTTATAAATGTGTAAGCAATAGGAAATGGCAGTAATCTTAATGGAAAAATAAATGAGTTGGTTGATCCAAACATTTGATCAGTTTATTTCGGTGTGTCTCTGAAACTCTTTTAATTTTTTGTTTGTTTGTAAGATTTTTCTCTGTAAATATATGACTGTTTCTGAGAAAGTGCTCCTATGTCAGCAAATGGGGTAAAAAGAACTTCTTATATTAGCCAACTTGTATTACCTCTTCCCATAGTCTCACAGGTTTGGGAAAGACTTTATCCATCATTTCTGACATATTTCATCCAGGCCACCTTTCTACCCTTCTGATGAGAGGAGCTCAGTTATTATTAGCTTTAATTACAAAGTTTTTTCTTTAAGTTTATTAAAAACTTTTGTGCCAGGCACTGTGCTAAATGCTGACATACATTACCTTATTTAATCTTCAAAATAATTCTGGGATATAGGTACTAGTATTAGCCTCGTTATATAGATAAGGAAGCAGGTCTGGGTGGTTAAGGAACTTGCTTGGGAGTTTCGAATAATTCTCTATGAAACTCTGTTGATTAGCATGAAACTGGGCACAGGCTAATCCATCAGCCAGCTAAATGATTGACCCACCATCAGTGGATGATTGAGTGGTCTGGTCTTCACTTTTATGAAGCCATATCCACATATCTTCTCCATATTTTATCAAGTTATATGATCCTATGGAAGACATTTAAGCTCTCTGTCCTTTAACTTCTATACTCAGCAAATGCAGATACTAATATCTAAGGATCTTCTAGGTTGGATTTTTATGAGGCTAAATTTAAGTACTATAAAATGAAAGCCTAATTGTATTTATGTTTTGAGGCTACTGCATGAATTGTTTGGGAATGTCTGGGAAGATTTCCTGAGAGAGCATCTTAAGACCACTTTTGAAAAAGGAGGCATGCTTTGGTTGAATGGTATTTTGAAATTTGTCATTCAGTTAAGTTGGAAGACAAAAACCCCTGGAATTAAATAGAATTGTTTCCTCTCATATTAAGATCCTGTTAATGGCAAGGGTATTTTTAAATGAAATTTTAAATGAAATCTCTAGATAAGAAGTAAGGAAGCCTAGTATTTGAAACTAGGTCTTGTTCACCCAGCTGAGTAAAAACCCAGCTTTTCTGGCATGATGCCCTGGTATTATTACAGAAGAGGTTAGCACTTGACTGCTATGGCTGGAAGAAAATCCTCAGGATATGAGAGGCTGCCTACAATGTGGAAGGTGAATCTCTCACACTTCTGGGTGAGATGTTTGGCAGGATTAGACAATGTCACTTGCATCTTCCCTGGTGTTGGTGGAATTAGCTATTGAGGAGAGATGAGTATTCCCAGCCCCTCCCTTGTTTTCCTTCAATTACATCCTCCAGATGCTGCTGCTAGATTTTTCCTCCTAAACCAAGCTACCAGCTACACAGCACAATAGGAGATGGTATGTGTAGTGGTTAAGAACACAGAGCCAGACTTCCTGGGTTTGAATTCTGGCTTCCAATTGTGAGACTTTAGTCAAAATATTTAACTTTTTAGGGCCTCAGTTTCCTCATCTGTAAAATGGGGCAAATTATAACACATGCCTAATACAGTTGTGATGATTAAATGCTTTTATATATGCAACGTACATAGGACAGTGTTTAGCATATAGTAACTACTAAGTAAGTGTTGGCCATTAATATATAGAGTGTTTGTTAAAGAGTGAAAAAGATACCTACCTGTGTCATAAAAAAGTATTATTTGCATCTTTACATCTAGGTTCAATCTTCGTGCGAGTATCATTTTTTAAAAAGGTGTGAGGGGAGGAGATGCAATAAATGAAGAAGCAAATGGTATTTTAAAAATAGTTTTCTGGAAGTACTTTAAAAATTATTCTATATTACATTTATGTAAAAAAAATCTGTAGATCTGAAATCTTATCATTTCAGTAAAACCTCAAATTTCCCCTCATACCGATGTTCTGAATGACAGGAATTGGCAATCGTACTTTTTTTTTTTTTTTCTTTTTCTTGCGTTATGCGGGCCTCTCACCGTCGCGGCCTCTCCCATTTGCGGAGCACAGGCTCCGGACGCGCAGGCCCAGCGGCCATGGCTCACGGGCCCAGCCGCTCCGCGGCACGTGGGATCCTCCCGAAACGGGGCACGAACCCGCGTCCCCTGCATCGGCAGGCGGACTCCCAAGCACTGCGCCACCAGGGAAGCCCCGGCAATCGTACTTTTAAGGAAAATTTCCACTCTCCTTTACCTGTGCTGGCTTATTCCCTAAATTTCTACATTAATGAATGTATTCATTAAATTCCTTTTAATTTTCTAATCTTTCTACTAGTGAGCCTAGGGTTTTCTTTTCCCTCCTGGCTTGTGTAATTTTCATCTGACTTTTGATTTCCTGTAGATTGTGGCTGAGGAAGCTGATCTAAGTTCTCTCCTTAATGTAAGTGCTTAAAAATAAGACTTTGCTCTTCTTTGTCAACAGTATGAACTGTTGTTTATACTTTCTTATTTCAAAATTCATTTAAAATTTTCTTTGTTTAATGTGAATTTAGCTTTTGGTCAAAACGTTCATTTGCAAGAAAAACAATACTTGAGCAGGATTAACATGTTCACTTTTCTTTTAGATGCTTAAGTCATTTGAATGCTTTCTCCCTCCCTGCATCTTTATCTACTGTTCTCTCCCTCCTGGACCACCGTTAAAGCTTTTTCACCGGTCTCTGGGCTTCCACCTCTGCTCTCCTAAAGTGACTTCACCACACGACAGCCAGAAATATCCTATAGAATCGTAAATTCAGTCACATTTGAAAACTCCCCCATGGCTTCCTCTTATTTCCTCTAACTTCTGTCTCTTGGCCTTCAAGAGCTATGCTGCCTCTTTCTTGCTGTTATCCTCCGAGCTCCTTCAACTCCAGCTCTCCAGTAAGACCCGTACATACGAATGAGTTCTGTTCTGAGAGCGAATTCATAAGTCCAATTTGTTCGTAAGTCCAACAAATTTAGCCTAGGTACCCAACTAACACAATTGGCTATATAGTGTGGTACTGTAATGGGTTTATAATACTTTTCACACAAATATTACATTAAAAACAAGCAAACACAAAAAATAAAACGTTTTTAATCGTACAGTGCAGTACCTCGAAAAGTACAGCAGTACAGTACAACAGCTGGCATACAGGGGCTGGCATCGAGTGAACCGGCAAGAAGAGTTACTGACTGGAGGAGGGAGAGGAGGGGGGAGATGGGAGAGCTGAAGGATCGTCAGCAATAGGAGACAGAGGGCAAGCTGCAATTTCACTCACACCTGACGTTGATGGCACAGGTTCTGGTTTCTTGCTGGATTCAATTCTATCTACCCTCTTGAAAAAATGATCTGGTGATGTCTGGGGAGTAGCTCTTTTTTTCTCATCATAGATGACATGGTAGCACTGGATTGTATTCTGAACGGCTGCTGTAACCTTCGTGTACTGTTCTACACTCAGGTCCTGTGCCTCAAAAACTAGCAGTGCCTCCTCAAGTAAAGAAAACCTCCTTGCCGCTTCCTGCTTCGTGAATCTCTTTGATTCTTTGAAAGTTTGCAACTTGAAGGTTCCTACGTAGGGGACTTACTGCCTTCTTGCTCTTTCTTGAACAGACCGAGTTCATTCCTAACTGCAGGCCTTTGCCCTTGCTGTGCTATTTGCCTGGAACGATTTCCTCCAGATAGTTTCAGGTTCACTTCTCGCTTCATTCAGATCTCTGCTCAAATACTGCTCTTTCAGAGACTCCTTCTCTTGTCACTACCTCTCCCCAACACTTGTTATCACTTTACTATTTTTTTTTAAAATACACCACTTATGACTAGCTGGCATATTATCTATTTACTTATTTATTGTTTGTTTCTTTCCACTAGAATATAACCTCCAGAGAGTGTAGATATATTTTTATTGAGGTATAGTTGATGTGCAATATTATATAAGCTTCAGGTGTATAACATAGTGATTCACAATTTTTAGTTTGTATTCCATTTATAGTTATTATAAAATATTGGCTATATTCCCTGTGTTGTACTATATATGTATAGCTATTTTATTCTATTTTATTTTTTTGAGATTCTCATGTTTATTTTTTTATTTTTACATTTTTGAATTAATTTTTATTGGCATATAGTTGTTTTACAATGTTAGTTTCCACTGTACAGCAAATATGAATCAGCTATACATATACGTATATCCCCTCTTGTTTGGATTTCCTTCCCACTTAGGTCACCACAGAGCATTGAGTAGAGCCTATATATTTTGTATGTAGTAGTTTGTTCCTCTTAACCCTCTCCTCCTGAGATTGTAGATTTTGTTGTGTCCATTGCTGTATTTCCAGGACTTGAAAGAGAGCCTGGTTTATAGTGGGCAATCAATATTTGATGAAGGAATGAATGAATTGAAATGAAATTAATTGTTGAGCAAAGTAGCTTGGCAAGTGTGTAGACCTAAGCAGAATTTTTCGCTATCTTATCTGATTGACATGATGCCATGATTTGGATTCAGATTATTTGGTTCCTCTTGCTAAGGTGATGAGAACAGAGAAATAGACTTTGAAGGTTGCTTGAAACTGAGACTCCTCCTTCCCAAAGCAGAACTCAAGACAAGGGCTTTCACACAAGTAGTTGATTTGGGGAAGTGATCCGAGGATGCAGAAGTGGAACACTTGCAAAAGAGGAAGAGGGAAGAAATAATAACCTATCCAAGGTGAATTTTTGAGCTGTTTGCTGCTGTGGGCAACTTTGACTCAATCCCACTGGGCAAACTTTTGAGAAATAGTGGGCGTTACACCTGAGAATTGTGCATCTGAGACACAGAAGAGTGGAGTATTTATGTGTAAGCTCCCAGGGTTGTACCAGTGGTTAACTCCCACCTCCTCTAGGTTTGCACATATGTTGGAATTGCTGAGCATTTTTGCAATGTCACTGTGGCTGCAGTGGAGGCCCCTGGTAGAAAGGTGAGGTGAGGGGTTGTTAGGTTACACTTGCACACAGCTGGTTGCTGAAATACCAGTTGGGGTAAAAAGGGATGGAGGAGGATGGGAGATGGGTAATAAGAGGTTTCTGATATAGTGATCTTCATTGTTTCCCTCTTATCTTAACGTGGATTAAATTGATTCTTCATATTCTTTAAGGGCAGGTTTGAGGCATTTTTCTTTTTGGTTTCCTTCAATATCTCACATGGTATGTAGTAGGAGTTGGATAAATACTTCTTTACTATTTGACTGCCTTGTTAGCATTATCCCATATTCATTTACTTTTGATAGTACCCTTAAGTACTATAAAACAAATAAAATGTAGGTTAGTGTACATCTTTTGTCAATGAAATGTAAACAAACAACCCAATCAACCCACGATTTAATTAAATGTTGTCTTTGGTGGGAGAGGGAACAGCATTATTGTGACATGATTTACATGCTATACAGTTCACCCATTTAAAGTACAATTTCTGTGTATTTGAAGAGTTGTGCAACCATTACCACAGTCCATTTTAGAACATATTTATTGTTCCAGAAAGAAACCCCGTACTCTTTAGCAGTCTTTCTTTTCAGCTACCCCAAGCCCTAGGCACTGACTCATCTTTCTGTTTCTATTGATGTGCCTATTCTGGATATTTTATATAAATGGAATCGTGAAATATTAGCAGGTATACTCTTAAACCTTGCACATATTCATTGATTCATTCAATCTGTATTTCCTAAGTACCCACTATGAGCTAGGAACTATGCTAGGCATGGGGGAACACAACGTTGAAAAAAGCAGACCTGGTCCCAGGCTATATTCTAATAGAGGAGGAAGAAACAAATAAACAGCAACAGAAATCTAAACAAATACATAAAACAGTTAGATACGTGCTATGATGAACACATAGTACCTAAATAGAGAAAACTGAGGGTGGGAAAGACATTTTGATTGAATTTTGAGGTCATGCGAAAACCCTTTCTAAGCAGGTGACATTTATGCTAAACTTGAAGGAAGTGATCATATGGAGACGGGAGAGGGGTGTTCTGAGAAGAGGGAACAGCATGTGTAAAGGCTGTGACATGGGAAAGAACTTAGCTTATTTGAGAAACTGAAAGTAGACCATTGTGGCTGAAGCACAGTGAGCTAAGGGTGACAGGGGTACAAGATTGACTACTCAAGTCCTATTGAGGCAGGGTAGAAGAGTGGGGGGAGCAGACGATGCAAGGCCTTGGAGATCAATATAAGAGGCTGAATTTTATCCTCTGTGTATAAGAAGCCACTGAGGGTATTACGCAGGAGAGTGAAATGAACTGATTTGTGTTTAATAGGATCATTCTTGTTGAATGGCAAATGGAAGAGGTACAAGACCGGGGAACCAGTGAGGAGGCAGTTTCAGTGGACTAGGCTAGCAAGGATGATGGCCTGGGAAGGGACGATTTCAGTGGAGATGCAGAGAAGTGAATATGTTCAAGATATATTGTAGAGCATAAAAAAGAAGACAGCCCAGGCCCAAGTTTAGAACAAACATTTAGAGTTGAGTTAAGGGAAAAGGAGAAAGAGAGACTGAGAGAAGTCTCCAGGCAAGTAGGAAGAAAGCTGGGAGTTTAAAGAAGTGGAAACCGAGAATGGTGGAGTGAGCAACTATGCCAAAGCCTATGTCAAAAAAGATAAGGACAAAGGAGAGTCCATTACATTTGGCAAAATAGAGGTCACTGACAACTTTGACCAGGATGACATTGGTAGAAATATTGGTAGAAAGATATTGGTAGAAATGTGGTTAGAATGGACCAAAATGGGAATGCATGTGTAGACTATTAGGGAGAGTAGAAAAGCACCTGGGGGTTAAGTGAGCTGGGTGAGGTGTTTTCTCCGCCCTCCAGCTGGGATGTGTTGAAACATATTTGAATGCTGGTGAGAATTACTCAGGAGAGGGTAAGAGATGGAAAGACAAGTGTCAGGGGAGAGGTCTTGAGAAGACAGTAAGATAGGGGATTCTGAGTATGGCTGGACGCATTTGTCTTTCATAAGAATAGTGACGTTTTCCCCATTGTAATCTGAGGGAAGAAGACCAAACAGGCACAAACAGGTTTGTTTGTTTGAGGTTGTGACAGAGTTCCGCTTTGGTGGCTTCATTTTTCTCAGTGGAGATGTCTGGACTCTGAGGAAGGGGGAAATGTCGATCCTAAAGTGAGGTGCACTGTGCAGGTGAACTTACCTGGGCAAGGGACAAAGGATAGAGTAAGTGTATTATGTGCATATGAGATCTCATTGAATTACTTAAAATGAGCAAGCTTATTGGCCTGGACTCTTAGTTACAAAGTCATGGGCCAGTTTGTAGAGAGTGGGCTCTAGAGGTGAGGAGTTTTTGGTGTGAGTCAGAGCAGTCTAGAATTCATTCTACAGTAGTAAAGAGCTGGGCAGAGTTTCATAAGACAGCAAGCAATGTTTGGGATGTGAAGAAACATGAATTTTTCATCTGCTTTCAGTCTAAATTGGAGGGGAATGAGATGCAAGCACTTGAGGCAAATAAACATCTCCTTAACACACACTTTAGTCTCAGTGTTAGAAAATGATTAAGCGTCTATTTCAGTATCTATACCTAACAGTGACCATTTGCAGAGTGTCCTCAATTTACAAATGTGATAACTGAGGGTTAGCAGGATTAGAAAGGAAAATCATGATGTATGAGACTTAGATTAATCTAAGCAAATGGACCTCTACTCTCTGAGCTTTTATGTCCAATCATAAGAGTATTTGTTTGGGTTTTTTTTTTTTTTTTGCGTTACGCGGGCCTCTCACTGTCGTGGCCTCTCCCATTGCGGAGCACAGGCTCCAGACGCGCAGGCTCAGCGGCCATAGCTCATGGGACTAGCCGCTCCGCATCATGTGGGGTCTTTCCGGACCGGGGCACAAACCCATGTCCCCTGCATCGGCAGGTGGACTCTCAACCACTGCGCCACCAGGGAAGCCCGATAAGAGTATTTGAATGGCAACAGTGAGGTGTGTATCTTCTGACATCCAAGTATGTTGTATTCTTATACATATTTGTGAATCTTCTGGTTAAACCCATCGTTTAACACCTATTAGGAACATGATGACCAAGATATGAGGCAGAAAGACATTTTAATAAAATAGGTTCCAAAATAAGGCCCTGAATTGTATTTGTTTGGCAGATAAGATTGACATACACACAGATTAGAAAACTATGGAAAACATG
The DNA here is from genome assembly GCF_000442215.2 of Lipotes vexillifer. NCBI lineage: Eukaryota > Metazoa > Chordata > Mammalia > Artiodactyla > Lipotidae > Lipotes > Lipotes vexillifer. The sequence goes on along the minus strand of NW_006782534.1, from coordinate 1,037,320 downwards.
TATAGTCGCAAGGGCTGTGGTACTTCACAAACCTTAACTGCTTTAATCCTGAGAACGGAGACACTGATATGAATTGGAATGATTCATATGGATGCGTGGGATGTTGAAAAAGGAAATTACTAAGAGAAGTGTTGATTTGTAGTAGCAATCTGAGATTTAGGGTTGGAGGAGGGCATTCCGGATATGGTAAGAACACCAGTTGAAGGGATAGAAGTGATTGTGGAATATTTAATGAGCAGAGAGACCTAGCGCAAAGATCAGAGACTTTAGTTAAAATCTCAGTGCTGCCACTTTCCAGCTGTGTGATCTGGGACATGAAATATAACCTTCCAGGGATTCAGCTTCCTCATCTGCATCCTAGGGATAATAACGGTTCCCTTCAGAGTTTTCATGAAGGTTTGACATAGTGTAGGCATTGGGGTTGACACTCAGTGTGTAGGAGCTATTATTTATGGAACAATAGAGAGAAAGCGTCATCATTCATTCAGTCTGTTCTTTCAGTGGGAACATGAATGTGCTAGGCGCTGTTCTTGGTTCAGGGGATGCAGCAGTTTATAAAATGCCCACGTTTCCACTCTCATGGAGCTTATAATCTTGTGGAGGAATGTGTGTTGGAAGAAAAGGCAGAGCAGTGTAGGTGAAGCAGAAAAAGGTGGATGGTGGAGCTGGTGAGGAGTGATGGATGAGGTCCGAGAGGAAACAGAGGCCAGATCATATAGGGCCTTAGTGAAGGCACCAGAGAGGGCTGTGGTGGAGATACTGGGTTTGACCGATTGAAATGGGAAACCATTTAGATATTTGAGGGGAGTGGTGATACACTTACGTTAAGCCCTTACTCTGGCTGCTGTGCAGGAACAGGCTGTAGGGAGACTAGGGCAAAAGCACAGAGAGAGTCTCTTGGGAAAAGTCCATCTGAAAGGCCTTTGGATGGTGGTGGAAACTATGAGATCTGATTAGATGTTGGATATATTTTCAACAAGGAGTTGGCAGGATTTGCTGATGGATTGAATGTAGAGTGTGAGAGAAAGAGACTGATCAAGAAAGACTTCATCTGAATGGAGTCTCCATTTACTGAATTTAGGGAGATGGAATAGTTGAAGCCATGGGTGGAACGATCAAGAGTTCTGTAGGACATACAAGCTTCAAGATTTTTTTAGCTTTCCGGATGGAACCAACTAATAGAATTTGGAAGTTTGGATTTCAGGAGAGAGGAAGAACCTAAAATATAAATTTGAGAGAAATTTGCACTTAGATAGTTTTTAAAGCCATATGACGGGATAAGTTGAGCTAGGGAGTTAGTGTAGGAAGACAAGAGGTCTGAGGATTAAGTCCTGAGTTAGATCAATGCTTAGAGGACAGGAAGATGAGAAGGAACCGCCAGCAAAGAAGACTGAGAAATAATGTAAGAGAAGAATTGAAAGAGTAGTGTTTTAGAAGCCAAAATGAAGGAAGTGTTTCAAAAGGCAGGAAGTGATCAGTAAAGTCAATTTTTACTTAATAGATGAGTAAGAGGATCCCTGAGCAATGGCAATTGGGTTTGACGATGTTCAGATTACTGACCTTGACAAGAGCTGTTTTGGGGAAACTAGTAGGGAATAAAACCCAGTTAGAATAGGTTCAAGAGAGAATGCACCAGGAAATTCAAACAGCAAGTATAGATAATTCTTTTAGGAAGCTTTGCTATAAAAGGAAGCAAAGAAATGAAATAAGGAAGATCAACAGAATTTTCTTTCAAGAGGGGAGATATATCATTAATTTATGCTAATGGAAGAGAGCCAATAGTGGGGGCAGTTGATGTAATTGAACTATAGAATTCATGTTAGAAAATGTGAGAAATGTTTGGATAGTGGCTGATAACATAAGGCTTTAAAAACCATTGAACAACTTGAGACTGTACCTGTTAGGCCACATGAAACCTTTATAGATACTTGAATAGAGAAGTGACATAAAAACCTATATGTGCCTGTAGTAAAATTCACCAAAGTGATTTATAAGCATCATTATCTCTGATAGCCCCCCTTAAATATAAAAGATGGAAAAGTCTCTGCATTAGAAACAGCTCATCGTTAGGCAAACTTAAAATGTGCTGTATAACATGAACTCTAATATGCTATCCATTGAGTCCGCCCAACAAATCCATAGGTGGATACTATAATTGATCACATTTCATAGAAGAGGAAACTGGGGCCCAGAAATTAAGCAACTTTTCTTAGGCAATAGCTGAAAGTGGTAGAGCCAGTAATTGCACCTACACTACCTGGTTCCAGAATACAACATAAAGCAGCATGTTCTATTGCTTCTCTCCATGTATTGTCTTATAAATTGTAAATTTCATTTGGCCCCTTTGTGGTTATTTCATGGGTATCTAAGAGTATTCACTGTTTTCTTCACTTAGATATCCTGCCTTGCCATTTCTATTAATTCCACAAATTACATTTTGTTTGGTATAGCTCACATATATTGTACCACACACATCATTGTGCACAATTCACATATCATGTACACACAAATTCTGTTTACATACATATACACCCCTTGATGTGGTGGTCATATTCAGAGTCAAACAGATTAGAACGTTTTTAATAATAGCCACTTCATAATTGCACAGTGCTTTATTGTTTACTAGGAACTACCACATAAACAATTTTAATACTCATAGCAACCCAATGTGTTTGTCAGAATAGATATAAATATTGCCCTTTAAACAAATGAAGAATCAGAGAAACTGACACAGTGCTTAGCTCAGAGTAGACACTTAGTAAATAGTTGAATAAAAGAATAAATGAACTAGTAAATAGTTGAATAAAAGAATAATTGAACAAATGGTACATAGTCATAGAGTTTGGAAGAACAGCACAGTAATAGAAAGCTGAGACTCCTGACTGCTTATCCAGGGCTTTTCCCATTATATGGCAGTTGTCTTGAATTTTTTTTAATCCTTATTTTTAAATAAAATTCTTTGGCTTCCAAGTACTAGCAGTTAAAATATAATCAAAGCAGTGAGATGGAATTCTTTACATGCTGTGAAATTTAGAGCTGGTTTTCGGTTGGAGAATTGCAGTGATGCCACAGGTAGCAGACATTTCTTTGGGTCAATATTCAATTAATGTCTCAGCAGATTGCTAATAGAGACTGAATTGTAGGGAGGGCTGTTTTGGAGGTGAAACGGATGAAGAAAAGATGATTCTCAATTACTGAAATCATTAAAATATTGAGGGTGATTATTTACACATTTAGGGTACATTAATTGTTCTAACTTGGGCACACTCCAGCCCGGATAATCAATGTCCTCTGCATATCCCTCTCTCCATTTATTTTAACAGGCTTTGAGGGCAGTAGGCTTTTGGGCATCCTATTTTGGAGCACTTCTATACATTTGCTTCAGATGATGAGATCTGCCAGATGCCACTCTTGAAATATGTCTATTCTGGGGGTGGGTAAAGAAGTGCAGGTTCTCACATCTATCTTCTAACACAAGCTATGAGTCGGCTCTAGCTTCTCCCCTCTGAGAAGGTGGGCAGTGACACTTTTTCTGGATGAGGCAGGCAGTTGCAGTGGTAGTGCTGAGGGGTTTGGTAAGCAGTTAGAGAGTGGGGAGCACGTTTTTTTTTTTTTAATACTCTTGGTTAGCCAGGAATGATTTCACATAGCCAAGAAACTATTGGCATGTGATGGGCATTTGTCCAAGTCATGTACAATTGTCAAAGTTTTCTCTGTAAGGGAACATGAATGGGACAACTCAGCTTTTCAGTATGTCTTCAGCATGAGCCTTTTTGTGGGAAGGAGGGATAACTGTTTTCTTGTTTTTTGGTTTTCTGGGGGGTTTTTTGGTATGAGGTAGATATTATTATCCTTGTCCTCTACGGATTGCCAGGCATTCTTCCACATCTTGAGGAGAGGATACAGGCAACTCCATTTTAGAGCTCCATGCCGCTACCCAAAAGTAGTGAGCACAGGACCCTCTTCCAGCTAACTCTTCTTGGTGGGGAGCATCATGTTGCAGTGCTACTTTAAATGTCATCTTAAAGAGGTCTAATCAATACAGCATGCTATCAACAAATATCTGCCTTAAATTTTTTTTCCTTGTCAGAGGCATTTCTATCATGTAAGAAGCATTTGAGGAGCTAAAAAAAAAAATCTTTATTTTTGAGAAAAAATTTGTTCCTATTCACAGACACCCCTGTATCTGTCTTTATATTGCAATGGGGCTGTTTCCTGAAACAAGGATAAAAGTTGTATTCCTAAGTGTCAAAATAGGATGTCTACTCTGCTTCTCTGGCATCAATTAAAAATGTAGACTCCCACATCCTGCATCACTTAGCAGAGAGCCCAAGCTTGCAATATACAGCCTC
>NW_006782534.1:1029030-1032958 GCF_000442215.2 Lipotes vexillifer | reverse complement strand
CCTGCTGAAACATGTTTGAAACTGCATTTTGAGAAACAGTTCAAGAGACACATTATTCAATGAGAACCGAATAGTCTCTAAACTCTGTCGCTGGGACAAAATTACATCTCCGGAATACCAGCAGGTCTTAGCTAAAACCTTAGTTTTCTAGCAGAATGTATTGGTTGAGTAATCTTTTTGTTTGAATTTCTGTTTTGAGTTTATTTGACTTGTTGAGTGTAATTAAACGTTACATCCTTGGCTTTGGGCAAAGGGCCAGTTCAGAAACAGCTCTTTGAAGAATATTTTCTAAGCAAAATTGCAGTGCACAGAGCAATTTTTGCCAATGAATAAGTTGAATTAATGAATGAATTGGAGACATTTGTGCTCTGCTTCTTAAGGTCTCCCACAGGAAGTATCATGTGGAAAACTCCAGGAGTTTATTGCCAGCAGAGTTTGTCTTTCCATATGGATTCACGTACTTCTTTTGATTTCATTACTTCCCAAATGACTTCTGATCCATTTTAATTTTTAACTCAGCTGTTTTATGTATTTTAATATTATAAAAAATTCTCTGGACTCTAATAAATCTGGGAGCATTTTAGAATACATTTAGTTTATTTCACTCTCTGTCGCTTGAAATGCTTCAAGTCCTATTGGGGAATGAGGTGGCCATATAAGACATATGAAAAAGAAACCAACGACAGAATAGTTTCCCCCAAAGAGCTTCCTCAGGAGAAAGGGATACTTCCATTGAGACTTGTAAAGGAGGGAGCTTAGTTCAGTCTGGAATTCACGCTTGGACTATGGTGGCACCCCAGAAACAATCCCCCAAAGCTTGGGCACTGCCAGGGCAACCCTCCAACCTGGTCATACCCCACTGTATCCATCAGAACACCAGTTCATCGACTATGGAAGAATACTAATTGAAAGAAGGATTTCACTGTGGTGATGATTTATAATTTTTTACTTATTTTATATGATTTAAGCCTTAGGGGAATTTATTGATTTTAATTTGCTTCAGCAAACATTTGTTGAGAGCCTTGATTTAAGTTAAACCATTAGATGTCCCCCCTGAGCTTTCTGAGCACACTCTGTTTTGCGGCAACGTTTCTGTGTCTATTCGCTTCTTTCTACCAAGGAGAGCTTTCGTGAGATGTTACGGTATTGTTTTATTTGCAGATTTTGATAATGTACTTTAGGTGGAGAAGCAGCCTGAATAATTTGAATGCTTTTAGATTAGCCTATTTTGGGTTTCGACGTTATTTTTTATTCTCAGAAGTACAGCTTTCAACAGGTCAACTGTCATTTGGGAAGGGTATAGACTTTCTTGGACTCCCTTTAGTTTGGCAGCTTGCAGGGGGATACTGTTTCCTGTCAGTTTCTAACAAAGGCAATCTGTATTTTGAACAAGGCAGAACACAAATTAGCCACGATACTCAGGCTGTGCAGTAATGGCCCCCAGATCCAGAGAGAAGTACATATGTACATTTGCTCAGTGATGAGTTGACCAGGACCATGTATTCCTTTGTCCTGGACCTTGATGGATTACTGGCTTGAAAAGCAGGCAGAGATCTATAGATACAGCTCTCATTCTAACAGAAACCAGCAGTACTATTGCCCACCAACCCTTATTCGTTTTTTAATTCAACCACATGTAAAGAGGTTGCTTCAAGGAAGCACGTTATGATTTATGAGTTGTGGAGCCTGCTGCATGAAGATTCTTAAAACCCTACTGCAAGCCTGTTCTTTGAATTTTAAAAAGAACAAAAAGGTATTTTTATCCTCCTCACTTATAAAACTGGATGCTTCAAAACGACGGCAAAATTATGATTTTAATGACTTTGTTTATATTTGGAGGAGGGAACTCAGCCTACCTAAGATGAGATTCTCAAAGGAAATAATTTGTATGTTCTGTTTTAAATAATTCCCCAAGATGTGGATCTCCTGGAGTTCATTTTCTTGACCAAGAGAATTACTTTGTAGCAGATGGTGGCTTTAGTGCTGAAGAATGTGAGCCTCTGATCTAGAAGATTTGCTTGTCTTCTCCTTGGTTTGGCTTCTGTCAAGGCCTGTTTATATAATGTCATATTTTTATGTAATTCTTCAAAATCTGAATGAGTTGTGTTTTCAAACATAAGAGATTGGTATGCTTTTGACTCATACATTTATAAATATATTTCTTGGGAGTAAAAATATTTTTTAAAATCTTTCTTGTACATACCTTGATCCTAGACATCTGAGAGATAACAGCCATGAAGAGGCAGAAGGTGAAAATTACCAAATACACGTGTGTTGTTTCACCAAAGAGCCTTATTTTGTAAGGACTGTATTTTTTTTCTGATTGAATGAATACCACATACTGAAGATTGAATTAGATTTGTGATTTCATTGCTATTGACCAACTACACAGCACACACACACTTTTGTTTCATACTACATACTATATAAATATATATAATACTATATATTTATAATAAATAAACACCTTTTATTTTTATTCGATGCAATTAAAAGATGTAAAATATCTTATTAATAATTTTCATATTGATTACATGTTGAAATGATATTATTTTGGTTATATTAGATTAAAATATTAATTACAATTTAAAAAATAAATAAAAGTAGCCCATAAAAACCATACAGAATTTTCATAACAATTCAATGTATTTCATGATGATAGTGCAAGATAAAGCAATTTGTTTTCCTCCCCTGGAGAGTTTAGGCTCAGAAGACTGCTGCTTAATACTTCATCCCTGATGATTCCCAGAAGCTAAAGTATATACAGGACAAAATAAACTTCTAGTGAAAATTATTTACAAAATATTTCTATGTTCTTTTGTTCACCCATATTTAGGACATATTATACGAGTCAAAATAAGCCCAGTATTCCTCCCCAGTTTTGATGTGTGAATCCCTAAGCTCTCAGTGCAGGAGCTAGTCTGGTTGATTGGATTTCTCTGGTGTCAGACAGCATTGTCCGTCAATAGGAATGAACTGTGGCTTCGAGAGGGTAAATCGTATAATCAGCCCAACTTCACATTCATAGCAACTTTCACCTTCTCTCTCTCTCTGTTAGATTCTAAGACAGTGTTTAAAAGTTCAGTTCCTTGTTTAAAACTTCAGTTCCTTTCACTTTCCTCAAGTTTAGTCAAGGAGAGTCTGGCTTAAAATATAAAACAGGATGTTTATTCTTACTCCAGTGCATGTGGACAGAAGCTTTATGTTCTAGCTCGCTCACTGGTAGAACACTGTCACAATTCTACTAAGACTTGGTAGATATTGCTTCCATTCTGTTTGAAAATGAGCATCATGACTTAACGGGGACAAGTTATACAATCACTGAAACACTTCCAAATTGTCAGTTCCTGTACCCCTTGTTAAACTATACGTGCGGTTATGTATATGTGTAAATGTATGCACATCGATTAAATTACTACTGTGATAATTTATTTACAGCTTAAATGCTATCCCATGTATGAGAAACATAAGTGAAAATGCTCTTTAGAATAATAGCAGTCTGTGAAGAGTCCTCACGGCTACTTCTTTTGTTGCCTCTAAGCTGAATGGGTCTCTGGAAAACCATAAAAGCTTTAAAGGTACATGATGGAAAAAGGCAACTAACTTGGCTTTTACAGCCTTTCTTTCTCATATTTGATACTGTCTTCCCTCAGCTGTTGGTAATAATCCAACCTCACCTTTTCAGCATGGCGGAGTGGGAAGGGCTGCCTGAGTCAGAAGACCTGAGTTCTGCTGCAAAGCTTATAAGTCTGCTTCCCTTATGAGAGTGTAAGCTCCATGAGGGCAGGGACTGGGCTGTCTCCTTCATGATGAGATCTTCGGCAGTCTATCATAATCTAAAGTGATTTGTTCCACAAATATTTGAGTACCTTCTTTGGGCCTGACACTGTTCTAGATGCTGGTGATAGCCCAGGGAAAGAGACAGACA